>NW_006400166.1:1166419-1168441 GCF_000299155.1 Elephantulus edwardii
TCCTGAGATGATTCTGAAATTCAGGTAGTATGAAATTAAAGTCATATTTTGGCTCCTGTGGATTCGGTTTATTTTTCCTCAGCTTCAGCTTGAAGTTGCATATGAGTAGTCGGTGGTCTGTTCCACAATCAGCTCCTGGCCTAGTTTTCACAGCTGATATTGAGCTTCTCCAGCGGTTTCCTTTACAATCCAACTTTCCCTTTACAATCATCTTATTAATGACTGTATTTGTGAAAGTGTGTGTTGTTGTATGGCATAGTGTCAGAACCAATTCATAGCTGACCCTCTGGTGGGTTTTCAGAGGCAGTTAATTCGATGGGAGAACAGACTGCAGAACAGCTGGTAGCCTCAAACTGTGTGCCTTAGAGATTGCAGCTCAACTTCTTGCCATGTATAAGCCAGGTATTTAATGCCTCGTGCCCAAATATCCCCATTTTAGATAGCCAGTTACTAGTTTGCCCACCCCTATCCAACCAGTACTCTGAGGGAACAAGCATGTCCCTTTTGTTAAAGAACCTTCAGTTTTGTTTGGAAATTTGAGCATCTGCATCTTCAAGCATAGTCCAGTCCAGTTCAAGCCATTAGATTGCAGCAATCAACGCTATCTCACAGCATGGATCATCTTCTGTTCATCAGATTGAGTTCTGGTCAGCTCACCCCCAGCCATCCACGGCTAGGTCCAAGTGGGCATCAGCTGCAAAGTCAGGAGTTCACACTTCTCCCTGCATTCTAAACTAGCTGGTCCCTTCACTCATGTGGTATCAAGTCAATAAACCAGAGGTCCTCATGATTCCTTTCTCTTTAAGCCAGCAACTCTTTTTAGTTATCCATACAACATGCATGTGGAGAGTGCTGAGGAACAGGTCAAAGCTCAGCCTATCTCTTCATTGCTGCATGCCTCGTAGTTCCACTCCAGTGTATCTAGATGATCACTACTCCAGATGCATACTCACCAGTTCCCTTTCACTTCAAGCCCTAGAAGGGGGCTCTGATGGTCACCAGCTTTACCCTGCCTAGAAGCCAAACAGCTTGTTCCAGTTCAGCTCACCTCTTTTATTTTGGCTTTTCTTCCCTTTGTTTTGATCTATGTTCTAGTGCAAATTTTCAGAATCTCTTCTAATATTACTTACATCTTTTCCTTCTTCTCGCCTTTATAATGACCTTTCGCTTTATTCATGAATGATATTCTTGATGCCATTCCACAGTTCATCTGGTCTTTAGTATTCAATGCACCAAATAAATTTTTTAAATTATATTTAAATTAACATGGGACAAACTCAAGGTTCTATTTTCATTCTTGTGGTCTTGTTTTCAATTTCTTGAACTTGAATTTGAACTTTCCCTTGAGTAATTGATGATCTGTTTAACAGTCTTATTTTGACTGCTGACAATGAATTTTTCTAGAAATTCTTTCCCCAGATGTAGTTAGCCTGATTCCTGTGTAGGAATACTAAAATTCATGGCCATGTAGACACATAATATTAACTATTACACTTTTTTATTTTGCAGTCTTTTCTTTATGCTTTATAACTTTCTTGAAATGATTAAACTATAGAAACTTCAAACAGATTAGTGATTGATGGGGATAGAGAATATTGGAGAGCTGGGGGCTAACATAAAGGGAAATAAAGAAGGAACGTTTTGCGGTGATAATATTTATCTTGATGTTGACTGCAAAGATATGCACATATTTAAGTTACATAGAACTATGTATGTAGACACTGCACCAATGTCAAACTCCTGGGGTTTTTTTGTGTTTTTTATTTATTAAATTTTATTGGTTTTAAGGAACATTTACAGAGATTTTGGGTTTTCATTCATTCATTGTTGCACTGTTTTCTGCACCCTCATCCCCAGTTCGTTCTTCTTCCCCCCAACAATGTCTGTTTTAATTGTCCAATTGTCACAGTGCTTGTCAAAGCCAGTACTGATTAATCTCCTTTGTCAGTGTGTCCCTTGCCATTCCCTATCACTCCTCCCTGAGAGAGACTTCACCCTGATTCATAAGGAAAAGGGGATGGC
>NW_006400166.1:1170696-1176061 GCF_000299155.1 Elephantulus edwardii
CTCTGTATTCTTTTTGTCGCTATAGAGAAATCCAACTGATTTTTGTATGTTGATCTTGTATTCTGCTACTTTGCTGAATTGGTCAACTGCTACACTTAGATTAGGGAGCCCTGGCAGTCTAGGAGCTGTGCTGCTAAATCAAAGGGCACAATTATTTTGTGGTTTGAATATACCAGCACCTCTTTAGGAGAAAGATTGTTATTCTCCTTCTGTTTGATTTACAGCTCTGGAACCCCACTGGATGAGCTCTAAGTCAACAGCAATAATTGAGTTAGTGATACTTATATAAGATGTAACCATTGGGGAAAACTAGGTGAAGGACACATAAAATGGCTATGTACTATCTTTACAACTTCCTATTAATTTCTAAGTACTTCAAAACAGAAAGTTAAGATGAAAATACAAAGAAAAAAGCACAAAACAATAGAACTGAGAGAACACGTCTAAACTGTACTGAAAGCATTGCCAATTAAAGTCTCCAGGAATTGATTGAATACCAATTAAGATATTTCAGCAAACAGATGCAACTCTTGATGTGCTTCCTCATAAATGTCAAGAAATTTGAAAGACAGCCACATGGCCAACATACTGGAAGGTATTTATATTATGACCACTCCAAAGAAAGATGATCCAGCAGAATGCAAACATTTTCAGATAATATCATAAGCATGTGACATCTTGCTGAAGATAATTTTAAAATGGCTGTAGTAGTACATTGACAGGGAACTGCCAGAATTACAAGCTTGATTCAGAAGAAAACATGGAATGAAGGATATCATTACTGATGTCAGAAAGATTTTGACTGAAAGAAGAGAAGATGTTCCCTTGTGCTTTATTGATGATGCAAAGGTATTCTACTGTGTGGATGATTCAGGAATAATGAGCTGTACTCAAACAGAACCTGTACATAGGTTAAGGAAGAGTTTTATAAACAGAAAAGGAGATAATTCATGGTTTAAAAATCCAGAAAGGTGCATGTCAGGGTTTTAACCTTTTACCATACTAATGTACTTAGTCTGTGTGGAGTGCAAATAATACCAAACAAAACAAAACAACCCAAACACAAAATCAGAATTGCAGAAAGTCCTATTTGCAATTTGTTCTATGAAGACGATACAACCTTGTTTGCTGAAAACAAAGAAAACCAGAAGCACTTCTTGATGAAGCGTAAAGATGACAGCCTTCAGTATGAATTACACTTCAGTAAAATCCTTACAGCTTACACTTACAGCTGGACCAATAAAGTGTCATGAAATTGTCAAGAATTTCGTTTCTTTGGATTCATTATCAACACACATCAAGAAATCAAGAAATATAGTGCATTTAAGCAAGTCTGCTTAAAAGGACTTCTTTAAAGAGCTCCATAGTAGTGGTGTTCTTTTCAGGACTCTGACTTAAGCCATGTTATCTTCAATTGCCTTATATGTACATAAAGGATGCCTAGTGACTTAGTGGTTAAGTGCTAAGAAACTAACCAAAAGGTGAGTAGTTCACCTGTAACAACTATTCTGTAGGGTAAACATAAGGTAATATGCTTTCTTTGAGATTTACAGCTTTGAATTATAGTGTTGGTGAATACTACTGAATATATTAAAGACTTATGAAAAGACAAATAAGTCTGTTTAATATTTACTTGATAAAAAGTCACTGTCAGTTGTAATCAATTTCATGGCAATTGGTTGTATATATGTGTAAACTAGACAATGATTAAGGAATGCCAAAGAAAAAGTAAAGTCTGAATTATTGACGGTATACCATTGAATTAGAACTGATCCATAGAGGACTCTCCATTGAGTTTTCAAAGGCAGTAACTCACCTTTGAAAATACTCATCATCTTTTTCCTGGGGAGAAACTGGTGGATTCGAACTGTGTACTTTTGCATTGGCAATACAATTCCTGACTTCTAAGCCACCAGAGCTCCCTTTGAATTATAATGTTGGTGAATACTATTGAATATATTAAAGACTTCTAAAAAGACAAATAAGTCTGTTTTGGAAGATATGTATCCTGAATTTTCATTGGAAGCATGGATGGCAAAACTAGGTCTCACTTGCTTTGGGAATGTTATCAGGAGGGGCTACTTCCTGAAGAAGGTCATCGTTCTTGATAAAGGGCTACTGAAAAAGAAGAATATCTTCAGTGAGATGGGTTTGCACAGTGACAGCCACTGTGTGTTTAACCATAGCCATTATTATGAGGATGGCACGGGACCAGTTCGTGTTTCATTGTGCTTTACATAGGATCACTATGAATGAGAACTAACATCAAGAAGAAGAGCAGAATCCCAAGTCGTGGTACTTTCAGTCACTTCATATACATGCAAAAATGGAACTTTAAGAAAGGAAGTATGAAGAGGAATTGACCAAAGTATGGTGTTGGTTAAGAAGATACCACTGACTAGTACCTGAATGCAGGAAATCAAAAGACTACTTCCATTGGGAAAATCTGCTGTCAGAGACCTCACCAGAGTACTAAAGAGCAATGATGTCAGTCTAGAAACGAAGATGCACCTGATCCAGGCCATGGTCTTTGCAATTACTGGTTATGCATTAGAGAGCTGGACAATGACTAAGAATGATAGAAGAAAAATTGATGACTTTGAGCTGTTGTGCTAAAGAAGAGTATTGAATATACCATGGACTGCTAGGAGAACAAACATGTTCATCTTGGAGAGGGTGAAACCAGGCTGCTTCTTGGAGACAAGGAGTTTGAAGATTCATCTGGTATACTGAGGGCACGTTGCAAGGAGGACCAGTCCTTGGAGAGGGACATCATGCTTGGAAGGTTGAAGAAACAGCACAGGAAAGAAAAACCTGTGTGAGATAGATTGATGCAGTGACTAGGATAATGGAGGTAGAAACAATGAAATTGGCTCAAGATAGAGCAGAGTTCAGAGCTATTTCATATAGGATTGGTATGAGTCACAAACAACTTGATGGCACATAGCAACAACCACAAACATAAGGATAGAAAATTTTGCCATGGAGAAAATACATCTAGAAAGCTCCTCAGAAGTAAGAATGGTGAGACTTTATCTCATTTACCCTGAATAGAATTAGGAATCAGATTGATTACACCTGTGGAAAGAATAATTGGAGATGCTTAACATCAGCTGTGAAAACTAGGCCAGGCACTGATTGTGGAAAAGACCACAACTGCTTATATGCAGGTTTAAACTGAAGCTAAAGAAAATTAAATCCACAAGGATGAAAATTTGACCTTGATTCTATCCTACCTGAATTTAAAAATAATCTCAAGGACAGGTTTGAGGCTTTGGAAACTAATGAACAAAGACCAGATGAACTATGGGAGGATATCAAGAATATCATCCATGATGAATGCAAAAGGTCATTACAAAGACAGAGGAAGAAGAAAAGACAGAGATGGATGTCAGAAAAGACTCTCAATATTCCACTAGAGTGCCAAGAAGCCAAAGCAAAGGGAAGAAATCAAGAAGTTAAGGAGCTGAATTAAGGAGCTCAATAGAAGATTTCAAAGGGCAGCTCGGGAAGACAAAGCAAAGGTATTATAATGAAATGAGTAAAGAGCTGGAGTCAGCATTTCTTAAGCTGAAGGAACTGAAGAACAAATTCAAGCCTCAAGTTATAGTACTTAAAGATACTATGGGCAGGACATTGATCCAGAATGAATCAAAAGGAGATGGAAGGGGTACACAGAGTTACAGAACCAAAAATAATTTGGTAACACAAAAGAATTTCATGAAAGTGCAAATGACCAATGGTGATGAAGGAGAAAGTTCAAACTGCTGTGAAGGAATCAGAAAAAAAAAAGGCCCCAGGAATTGCCAATTGACTTACTTCAAAAAATAGATACTGCCCTTGATGTGCTCACCAAATTGTGCCAAGGAATCTGGAGGATGGCTATGTCAACAGCTGACTAGAAGAGAGACCCATATTTATTCCCATTCAAATACAGGGTCATCCAACAAAGTGTTGAAATTATTTAACAGTATCACTGATGTCATATGCAAAGCAAAATCTTGCCAAAGATTATCCCAAAATGATTAGAACAATACATCAAAAGAGAACTACCAGAAGTACAGGCTAGGTTTAATTAGAAGACACCATGGCACTAGGGACATCATTGCCAATGTCAGATAAACATTGGCTGAAAACAGAGAGTACCAGAATAATATCTACCTGTATTTCATTGACTATGCAAAGGCATTTGGCTGTGTAGATCACAACAATTTTGGTTAACCTTGAGAAGAACAGGAGTCCTAGGACACTTGATTGTGCTTATACAACACCTATACTTGAACCAGGAGGCAGTTGTCAGAACAGAGCAAGAAAACACTGCACAGTTCAAAATCAGGAAAGTGTCAGGGATGCTCTCTGTCTCCATAACTCTTCAATCTATGTGTGGAACAAGGCATTTGAAAGGCTAATCTTTATGAGGAGAAATGTGGCATCAGAATTTGAGGAACATTCATTAACAATTTGCATTGTGCTGATGACACTTTGATTGCTGACACTAAGGAGGACCTGAAACATCTACTGCAGATAGTCAAGGACTAAAGTTTTCAATGTGGATCGAAGTGCAACATTAAGAAAATGAAAATACTCACCTCTGGTTCAATTGGTAGTACAATGATAGGTGGAGAAAAGATTTAGATTGTTAACAATTTCAGCTTGCTCAGATCCATAATTAACAGTCTTGGAACCAGCAGCCAGGCAATGAAAAGATGATTTGGATTAGGAAAGTCAGCTATCAGGGACCTCTGCAAAGTGCTGAAGAATAATAATGTCAGTCTAGAGACTAAAGTGTGGCTAATCCAGGCCACAGCCTAAGCTATTACTTGCTATACATCAGAGAGCTGGACAATAAATAAGGATGGCAGAAGAAGAATTGATGCTTTTGAGTTGTGATGCTGGATAAGAGTCTTGAACATACTATGGACTTCCAAGAGAACTAATGGTCTGTCCTGGAGAGGGTAAAACCAAGTTTCTTCTTAGAGGCAAGGATTTGAAGCTCTATCTGACATAGTTAGGGCATATTGCAAGGAAGGATCAGTCCTTTGAGAAGGACATCATGTTTGAAAGGGTATGGAAGATTAGCGTATCTGAAAGACACATGGCCAAGGGCAGCCCACATCAGGTCCTCTTGGTTGACAGGACTGACAGGCCCCAGCTCCAAGCTGGAAACAAAGGAGGACGCTTCAATTATTTAGATCCTCCCAGAAGAGCTGTGGGTGAGCACTAACATTACTGGTAAGTATATTAATTTTCTCCTGGACACAAAAGCCTTTTATTTGGTCTTAAAAGCCTTCTGAGGTCCCAACTTTTCTCACTATTTCTTAGTTGTTGAAATTGATGTAAAACCTCATAAGCAGTTCCTTACTTC
>NW_006400166.1:1176343-1179449 GCF_000299155.1 Elephantulus edwardii
TAACAGTGCATCTAAATTCCCAAATCAATCTCCACAATAGTCTATGTGTTTCCTATTGCCCAAGGGGTGCTTTAGAGTAGTGAGAGAAGATCTTCACCCTGAAACCTACAGCGTCCCTTTTCATCAGGAAGTAGCTAAGAGAATACACCGTCCCCTTTTACTTGTAAATCAGGGTGAAGTCTCTCTCAGGGAGGAGTGATAGGGAATGGCAAAGGACGCTGACAAAGGAGATTAATCAGAACTGGTTTTGACAAGCACTGTGGTAATGGGACAATTAAAACAGACTTTCGGGGGGAACTAAAAAAGAGAGGCATCTATTGGGGGAGGTAGAGAAAATAGTGCAACAATGAATGAATGGAAATCCAAAATCTCTGTAAATGTTCATTAAAATGAATAAAATTTATAAAAAGGGAAAAAAATAGAGTAACTGGGCAATGGGGTTGGTGTGTCAGAATTAGTGAGACTGGCTCAGGACAGGGAAGGGTTCAGAGCTGTTGTACATAGGGTAGCTATACACCACAGGTGACTCAATGGTACATAACAACAATAACATACTAGTACTGATTTGGAAGCAGGAGTGGCATCTACTTCCTAAATAACACATCTCAGGAAACTGTATGAACTTTGATTAATGTCGATAATTGTAGAGGGGCTTCAGGCCTTTTGTTCATAGAGTCACTATGAGTTGTGTTCGACTTGAAGGTAATCAACAATAACAATTAAAACATAAAGTAAAGGAACAAATTCCAGTGTCTTCTAGGAGCTGAAGTAACAGTGGAAGAGACACAATTACTGCTTATAAAGAGATTGCTCTTTGGGGAAGAAATAAATAAATAATCAAAATTCTTTCCATCGTTACTAAGGGCCATGAAGAAAATATACAGATTATATGTTAGGGAGTAACTAGCGATTATGTTAAGGAAAAAATAACATTCTTTGAGGGGGAGGTGACATAAGATCACTCCAACTTTGGGGAGGTGGAAAGATGTATTGCTGATAGAGGGAATAACCATAAAACAGGGCTGTTGTTTTCAGACATCATGGAGTTGGCTCTGACTCAGTGTCTTTATGTATAACAACAGAAAGCACTGTCATTCTCACATTTAGTTAGTGGACCCTGTTGTTGCAGCCATTGTGTTAACTTATTCAAGTTTTCTCTCTTTTTCCCATCTGTTCTTTAGTAATTGGTCATTGATGTTATGTGCCACTGAGTTGCCTGCAATTCATAGTGAACCTATATACAATAGCTCTCAACCTTGTCCTATCTTGAGCCAATCTCATTGTCTCTAACACACTTTCCTCCATTACCCCAGTCACTGAGTCAATCCATCTCATTCCGGGTCTTCCTCTAAGACTATACTTCCAAGGATCATTTCTATAGTTCGTCTTCCTCTCTTGTGCTCTTAAAGCAAGTGAGTGGGGGCTTCCTCTCTACTCCCTTGCCTATCTGTGGCTCTCGTCTGTGACACTGTCTACTGAAGTGGCCCAGCTTTCCACATTCTGACCTCCTTTATTACCTTTGGGTGGAATTGTTTATGACTTAGACTTCCTTTTCCTGACACAGCCCTAAACTGGCAGCAATAGCTGCCCCAATAAATTTGGCCATTCTCTGGTCTTTTCTCTACCCTCTAGATCCCAGATGTTAAAAGAGGGAAAAATATAAACAAATAATTTTGAACAATATAATCTTTTAAGTTTAAGGCTAGAAATACTAACAATATGATCATTTCCAATCCTGAGATACATGTTCCATTGCAATTCCTATTTTCCATAAATGGTTTTGGTAAGAAGAATATTGTTAATGTGGATACAGTTCCACTATTCCTCCTCCACGCCACAATACAGTGTTATTAGCATGAGCAGTTATAAATCCATTCCCTTCCTTACTTTAACTTAAATTTTTTAAAATTTAAATGGCTTGCCTCTGGAAACTCTACGTACGAACAGTGCTCAGGCTGTTCGTTCATAGGGTCGCTATGAGTCGTCTATGACTCAACGGCATTAAACAACAACAACAACAACAATTAATTTTAGTAAAAGTTTACAGAGAATTTGGATTTCCATTCATTCATTGTTGCACGTTTCTCCCCTCCCAGCCCTCCCCCCAAGAACACTACCCTCTCGGAAAAGTAAAAGAAAAATTCTTTCATTGTTTTACAAACCCTCCCCCACGTCCACTCCACCATGTAGCCTTTGCTCTAGACTCCTGTCAGGACAAAAATACCTAATCACATATTATTTTAAACAGTTTTCTCCCGCATCTGTTTCAGTGCAGTATATATCATTGAACCCATCTTTCTCAGTCTCTCCCCAACCTCAAGGTCACTCCTGTTTTACAACAGTGGCACCTTGCAGTATTTGTCCTTTTGTGAGTGGGCTATTTCATTCAGCATAATGTCCTCCAGAGTTACCCATTTTGAATAACATTGCCTGAGTTTCTTGTTTTTTCAATGCCGCATAGTATTCCATTGTGTGAATATACCACAGCTTCTCTTTCCATTTGTTTGCTGATGGGCACTTAGGTTATTTCCAACTCCTTGCTATTGCAAACAAAGCCACGATAAACATGGGCACATATATCTGCTTGGATGTCAGTTATGGTCTCTTTGGGGTATATTCCTAGTAGTGGAATTGCTGGGTCAAATGGTATTTCTTTTTCCAACTTTTTGAGAAAGTGTCATAGTGCCTTCCACAGTGGTTGCATCATTTTACACTAGCACCAACAGTGAATAAGGGTTCCTGTTTCTCCACAACCTCACCAGCATTTGTTGCTGTTCTGTTAAATTTTGCTATTTTGACTGCGGTGAGATGATATCTCATAGTTGTTTTCATTTGCATCTCTCTTAGAGCTAGAAATTTTGAACATTTCTTCATGTGCTTGTTAGCCATCTGAATATCATCTTCGGTGAAGTGCCTGTTCATATCCAATGCCCATTTTTCTATTGGATTATTTATTTTAGCTTGTTGTGGTGCTCAAGTATTTTATAAATTCTGTATATAAGTCCCTTATCTGATATGTTGTTGTTGTTGTTGTTATGTGCCGTCGAGTCGTTTTCGACTCATAGCGACCCTATGCACAACAGCCCTAAACCCTGCTCTATCCTGC
>NW_006400166.1:1179809-1192468 GCF_000299155.1 Elephantulus edwardii
CTGTATCAGGCGCACCTTAGTCTCCAGAGAGACACTGTTGCTCCTGAGTACTTTGGAGAGTACATTAACAGAGAACTTCCAGAAATACAGGCTGGGTTTAGAAGAAGTTGTGGCACTTGGGACATTACTGCCAATGTCAGGTGGATCTTGGCAGAAAGCAGAGAGTACCCGGAGAATGTCTATCTGTGTTTCATTGACTACGCAAAAGCATTTGACTGTGTGGATCACATTAAATTGTGGCTAACCTTGAGGAAAATGGGAATCTCAGAACACTTGATCGTGCTTATATGAAAACTATACTTGGACCAAGAAGCAGTCTTCAAAACAGAGCAAGGAAACACTACATGGTTCAAAATCAGGAAAGGAGTACATCAGGGATACATCCTGTCCCCATACCTCTTAAGTCTGTATGCAGAACAGATCATTCAGGAAGCAGGGATTTGTAAGAAGTGTGACATCAAGATTGGAGGAAGACTCACCAACAACCTGCGATATGTAGATGACACAACCTTGCTTTCTGAAACTGAAGACTTGAAGCACTTGCTGTAGAAGGTCAAGGACTGTAATCTTCAATATGAATTGAAGCTCAACATCAAGAAGACAAAGCTTACCACTGGGCCATTTGGCTGCATCATAATAAATGGAGAAGAGATTGAGGTTGTTAGCCTTTACTTGATAGACATTTTTTTTAACACTCACTTTGAGGCACACTATAATTACATCACTTTGTTGTACTGTTGTGACTTGCACGTTGGGATGATATTGAAAGAGTCATACTTGGTGGACATGTTCCAATTGAGCTTCCAAACTAAGACTAGAAAGAAAAGCCTAGTAATCTACTCCCAAAAATTATCCAAAGAAAACACTGTGGATCACAAAAGAACCTTATTAGAGTCTTTCGCTTTGACATGTTATCAGAAGGCATCAATCTCTAGAGCAGAACATGATTGGTGAAATACAGCAGGCAAAACAAATGAGAGAAGTTGGTGGTACTGATAAGTAGCCGAAATAATAAACTTGAGCAATTAGGAGGATGACAGAAACTGAGCTGTGCTGCATTCTATTGTACATGGGTCACCATGAGTTGGAATTCACTAGACAGCATCTCTACTTATCTATCTTTATGCCTACCTGTCTATATATTTATATCATGTACTTATCTACTATGTGGAAGGCACTGCTTTGGTACTTGACTCCCAAGGAAGAGCTGAGTTTTATTACCCTGGAAAGTGACACCTTTACGTAAATAGCTTTTCATTAATTTCTTTTCATGTGTATTGAGACGCAATTCTACACAACCCTATTCAGCAACAAGGCAGAACCAAGAGACGTGACATATCTAGAAGCAGAGAGGAAGCACTGGCTTTAGGAGTGCCTAGGGATGGTTACATTGTGTCTCGATTATCTACTGATGCCTAACAAATCACCCTCAAAACCAATATTTTAAAACACAACATTTTCTTTTTTTTATTTACATCATTTGTGGTTAGTACTGCCTCTTGCTATCTTCTGCCACACTTAGCTTCTCTGGCTCACAATTTCTTCATAAAATTATGAGAATTAGATGTGAAAATTCCATTTTTAAAATTAGTAGAGCAAATACCTTATTGCCAAATGATTTAGCTAAAGCTCTCTAGAAAAACAGAACTAGTGAAAGACACAGAGGAAGGGAGAAAAATTGAGATTTACTTTAAGAGATTTTTTTTTAGTGTAATGAGAGTACTTGCAAATCTAAAAATGTGTAAGAGTCTGGAGACATTTGTAGGCATAGGTCAGGGAACAGGAAGTGTGCAGAGTAAAGAGAAAGAGAGCCCTGTCTAAAGATATACTCTCTTAGTTTGGGGGCAGACCACACCCTAGGGAAATTCCTTTCAAATGATTAATTGATCACAATACATTGAGAGAAGTCATTACATTATAGTGCAATAGATCATTTTCTTTGTTTTACATTTTTCACTTTTTTAAATCTGAGTGATTTGAGTGAAAGTTTATGAAGCAAATTAATTTTTTTCTTATCAGTCAAGTAATGATATTGGACTTTATGAAGAAGAATGTGGTCTCATGATTGGAGGAAGAGCCATCAACAACCTGTGTTATGCATATAACGTGATCTGACTCTCCAAAGCTGAGCAGGACTTAAAGTTTTTGCTTCAGAAGACCTAGGACTACAATCTGGATTACATCTTAACATCAAGAAAACAAAAATCCTCACCAGTGGACCAAAAGACAGCATCATGATAGTTGGATAAAATTGAAGTTGTTAACAATTTCATCTTGGTTGGATCCAGCACCTTTGGCACCAGCAGTCAGGAAATCAAAAGACAAGTTGCATTGAGAATATCTGTGGTCAAGGACCTCTCTAGAGTGCTGATGTTAGTCTACAGACTCAGGTCTGATCCAGGCCGTAGTCTTCTTAACTGCTTCCCATATGTCTGAGAGCAGAACAATTACTAAGGATGGTGGAAAAAGAAGTGATGCCTTTGAGTTGTGGTGCTGGAGAAGAGTATTAAACATACCAAGGACTGCTAGGAGAACAAACAGATCTGTGCTGGAGAAGGTGAAACCAGTTTGAGCCTTGGAGGTAAGGATTGTGAAGCTCCATCTCACATACTTAGGGCATGTTTTCAAGAGTGACCAGACTTTGGAGGAGGACATCATGCTTGGAAGGGTAGAGGGTCAGTCCAGGAGAGGAAGACCCTGGATGAAATGGATTGACACAGTGACTGTGGCAATGGAGACTAGTGTGTCAGAAATGGTGAGGTTGACTCAGGATAGGGCCATTGTTTATAGGATTGCAAGGCATCATAGTCAAGTTGATGGAACATAGCAACAATAACCACAATGGTATAATGGGTATTTTATTCCATTGTACTAATTGCTGTGTTGTTAAGTGCTGTCGAGTCGTAGATGACTCATAGTGACCCTATGAACAAAAGACCTGAGCACTGTTCATAGAGTTTCCAGAGGCAATCCATTTCAGAAATGAATAACATTCCTGCTTCCAAGCTTGTTTTAATTGGGAAGCTCCACCAAACATTGACCGCCATGGGTAACCATTATCACATTTGACCCATCAGGGTCACAGTGTTTAGCATCAAAGCAATCATGAGTTACCTCTGTACAGTAATTCACAGACCAGTGCTATACCACTTAGAAGAATATTTGAAAAAAACCAATTTAAACCAGGCCTGAGGGCCACAGATTAAAATCACCCACCTTTGGCTAGAACAAGCTTCTGCAGATGACTTTCAAACTGGTGTCCAGCACCATGCTGCCTACCAAAAGGGATTTTTAAATAGGAGCCCTTATCACATCACCTCACTTCCCTTGCGAATCAACATTCAACCCTACCATTCTAGCCAATAGATTCAGTAGAACCAGCTCCTGTAGATGACTTTCAAACTGGTATCCAGCATCATGATGCTTACCAAAAAGGGTTTTTAAATAGGAAGCCTTATCACATCGCCTCACTTCCCTTAGTGAATCAACATTCCACCATACTGCTCACCAATCCCAGCCAAGAGCTTCTGTAGAACCAGCTCCTGGTTGACTCAGGATAGGGCCATTGTTTATAGATTTGCAAGGAGTCATAGTCAACTTGATGGTACATAGCAACAATAGCCACAACGGTAGAATATTTTGTTCCATTGTACAAATTACAATACTTAAAATACCAGATCATCCATGTAGTCTACATTGTCCTTCCCTTCACCCATCCTAGTAAGTATTCATTGCCTATCAATTGATTTTCTATTGTCCCCCAGTAATTGTAGTATATGGATTCTCTCTGCATGCAAAACTTTCTCTAGCTTTTTATAGCAGTGATATTAATGAGCCATATCTTTTTTAACTGGATTATTTCATACAGCATAACATTCTCTAGACTCATCCATGTTACAAATGTTTTTCATGGTACTCTAGTGTGTGAAAGTACCCATTTCTCTATTCACTTCTTCTTTGATGGCCATGAGGGTTGTTTCCACTTTTTTTTTTTACTATTGTGAATAATGCTGCAATAAACATGCGTGTACATGTATATCTGTTTGTGTCACAGCTCTTATTTCTTTCAAGTATATTCCTAGTAGTGGAATAGCTGATTAAATGGTACTTATATTTTTAAGTTTATAAGAAAATATCAAACTGCTTTCCATAGTGAGTTGAACCATACTACTTTTTCACCATAGTTTATGCGAGTTCCAATCTCACCACATCCTCACCAGCATTTGTCACTTGCTGCCCCGTTGAACTTTGATGTTGTTTCTGGGCTGAAATGTTATCTTACTGCTGTTTTAATTTGCATCTCTCTAATAGCCAGTGTGAGCTGAGATGAATTGGAATTGGTGCTTTGAACTAGATAGGCTATGGTGAGAATGAAAAAAAATGGGAAAATCGGGCTGCATTCATTGTCAATAAGATCATTTCTAGATCCATCTTGAAATAAATGCTATGAGTGCTAGGAGGATATCCATACACATACAAGGAAGGCCTATTAATACAGCTATCATTCAAATACATGAACAAACAACAAAAGTCAAGAAGAGGAAATAAAGATTTCTACAAACTTTGGCAGTCTGAAATTGATCAAACATGCAACTAAGATTCTCTAATAATAATTGGTGACTGGAGTGTGGAAGTTGGAAACAAGGAAGAAAAACTCATAGTCAGAAAGCATGGATGTGATGATAGAAATGAAGCTGGAGATAAAGAAGAATAGAATTTTGTACAAGTAATTATTTTTTCACTGCAAATATCTTTTCATTATACCAAAAAGAATTGGCAAAAACAGAATAATTTTATGAAACAACATATGAACAAGAGCTTATGGTGATGAAGGAAGAAGTTCAGACTGCTTTGAAAGAATTGGCTGATAATAAGGCCCCAGGAATTTATGGTGTACCAATTGGCATATTTCAACTAACAAATACTGCCCTAGATGTGCTCACCAAGTTGTGCCAAGAAATCTGGAGAACAACCACTTGGCCAACTGACTGAAAGAAATCTATATTTGTTCCCATTCCAAAGAAAGGTGATCTCACAGAGTGTGGAAATTATCAAACAATATCATTAATATCACATGCAAGCAAGATGTTGCTGAAGATTATCCAAAAATGACTAGAACAGCACATCAAAAGAGAACTACCAGAAGTGCAAGCTGGATTTAGATGGGGCTGTGGTACTAGGGATATTGTAGCTAATGTTAGATGGATCCTGGCTGAAAGCAAGGAGTACCAGAAGAAAGTCTATCTTTGTCTCATTGATTATGCAAAGGCATTTGACTATGTGGGTCATAACAAACTGTGGCTAACTCTGAGAAGAATGTGAAACCTATACTTGGACCAGGAGGCAGTCGTCAGAACAGAGCAAGGAAACATTGTATGGTTCAAAACTGGGAAGGGTGTATGACAAGGCTGCATCCTGTCTCCATACCTTTTCAATCTTTATGCAGAACAGGTTATCTGGGAGGCTGGGCTCTATGAGGAGAAATGTGGCATCAGGATTGGAGGAAGAATCATCAACAATCTGTGTTATGGAGATGACACAGCTTTGCTTGCTGAAACTGAATAGGACCTGAAGCACTTGCTGTGGAAGGTCAGTGACTGCAGTCTTCAGTATGGATTGAGACTCAATATTAAGAAAACAAGGATTCTCACCATTGGACCAATTGGCAGCATCATGATGGATGGTGAAGAGACTGAGATTTTTCACAGCTTTAGTTTGTTTGGATCTACAGTCAGCAATCTTGGCATTAGCAGCCAGGAAATTAAAAGACATATTGCGATGGGAAAGTCTGTGGTTAGAGACCTCTCTAAAGTGCTGAAGTACAAAGATGTCAGTCTGGAGACTAAGGTGTGCCTGATGCATACCATGCTCTGCAATCACTTGCTTTGCATCAGAGAGCTGGACAATGACTAGGGATGATAGAAGGAGAATTGATGCCTTTGAGCTGTGATGCTGGAGAAGAGTATTGAATATACCATGGACTGATAGGAAAACAAACAGGTTTATAACAGGTTTATCCTGGAGAGGGTGAAGCCGAGCTGCTCCTTAGAGGCAAGGATTCTGAAGCTTCATCTGATATACTTTTAGACATGTTGCAAGGAGGGACCAGTCCTTGGAGAGGGATGTTATGCTTGGGAGGGTGGAGGGACAGCGCGGGAGAGGAAGGCCCTTGATTAGATGGATTGATTCAGTGACTGGGGTAATGGGGGCAAATGTGTCAGAGATGGTGAGATTGGCACAGGATAGGGCAGAGTTTAGGGCTATTGTACATAGGGTCGCTAAGAGTTGCAGGCAACTCGATGGCACACAACAACAACAAATATCTTTTATAGAAAAACACAAACAGTGAATATATACATTGACTTTACCTAATAGACTACTACACTGAAATGATAGTGATTAAATCTGTGGAAAGACTCAATGGGGAAGTTCAACACCAACTATCAACACCAGGACAGATATTGGTACTGAGACAGATCATCAATTACTCATGTGCGTGTCCAAATCGAAGCTAAAGAAAATTAAAGCAAATCCACAATAACCAAAGTATGCCCTTCAGTCTATCCCACCTGAATTTAAAAACCATTTCAAGAACAAATTAGAGGCATTGAACACTAATGAACAAAACCTGATAAACTGTGGGACAACATCAAGGATATCATCAACAGTGAAAGCAAAAGGTCATTATAAAGACAGAAGTAGAAGAAGGGGGGTTAGATGTAAGAAGAGAGTCTGAATGTTGCACTAGAGTGCCAAGATAATAAAACAAAGGGAAGAAGTGATGAAGTTAAAGATTTGAACAAACCATCTCCAGAAAACTTAAGCAAGACTCTATCTCACAGAGAAAGTGACTCATGGTGGATAAGGAACCTAGAAGTAAAACCAAAGCTATAATTCATCAGAGCAAACTTTTACACTAATGGGCTTATGCAGTGTTTGTCCTTATGAGACTGAGCTGGTTCACTCAGCAGAGTGTTCTCCAGTCTCTCCCAACTTACATAGTATTTTTTGAATTTTTTGCTTCAGAGTGTTGTATAATATTCCATTGTGTGACTGTATCACAATGTCTCAATCCATTCAGGTGTTGTTGGATATTTGGACTGTTTCCATGTTCTTGCAATACTGGGCAAGGTCCAATGGTGATTCGTTTTATAAAACAATATACGGTAATGATTATTAAACAAAATGTGAATGAAGAATAGTGTGAAATACAATGTATATGAACTTTGTAAGCAAACCAATATAAAATTTTAAAAAATCCAACCACCCAAAACGGATGACTGGGACTTTCTAAGAATCAAATCCCCATGCACACCAAAAACTTCTCCAACAGGGTAGAAAAGGAAACTCATGGACTGGGGGAAAAAACTTGGCAATGACCTATCTAATAAGGGATTCATATCTAAAATTTGTAGAATGCTCTAGTGCCTCAACAAGAAAAAGGTAAACAACTTAAACACAAAACGGGCACAAGAATGAATAGACACTTTACCAAAGGAGAAATTCAGATAGCGAACAAACACATAAATATATGATAAAAATCCCTAGCTATCAGACAGATTCAAAGGAAAAGAACTATGAGATAACATCTCACCCCACTAAAAATAGCAAAGTTGAATAGGGCAGCAAGCAACAAATGCTAGCAAGGTCGTGGAGAGATTGGAACTCTTAATCATGGTTGATGGGAACGTAAAATGGTGCAACCACTGTGTAAAGTGGTATGGTGCTTTCTCAAAAAGTTGAAAATAAAATATCATTTGGCTCAGCAATTCCACTATGAGGAATACACCCTACAGAAACCAGAGCTGCGAGTAAAGCAGATGTATGCATATCTCTTTTTAATTACATTATTCAGAATAGCAAAGAGATATAAATATCCCCAGTGCACATCAACAAATGAATGGATACAAAAACTGTGGTACATTTATTTAGACAATGGAATATTTTGCAGCACTGAAAAACAATGATTTTGTAAAACACTACACAACATAGGTGAGCCTGGACGACATTCTGCTGAAGAAATATCTCAGTCACAAAAGGACAAATACTGAATAACACCATTGTTATAAATTTGGACTGATGTGGGGGATGGGAAGAGAATAGAAAAGAGTGGATAATAAACACTACATTAAAACAGATAAGGAGAAGAACTGCCAGAGAGGAATGTATGATTAGACACTGTGTATGACAATGATTTGGAACAAATTTAAAAGTATTAAAAAGTAGACTAGGTAAGAGAGAAAGGAAAGTGAGGGAGGGAAATGTGAAACAATGAACCAATAGAACCCAAACCTCCCTGCAAATCTTCATTAAAATAACAATTTAAAATTTTTTAGAAATAAATTTATTTGACCAGAAGATTTCAAAGGGCAGCTTATGAAGATAAAGCAAAAGTATTATAACAAAAGGTGCAAAGAGCTGGAGAGAGGAAATCAAAAGGGAAGAACTCACTTGGTATTTCACAAGTCAAGGGAACAAAAGAACAAGTTCAAGCCTCAAGTTGGAATACTGAAAGATGCAATGAGTAAATCTTGAATGATCCAAGAAGCCTCTAAAGAAGATGGAAGGAATACAGAGTCACTGTACCTACAAGAATTAGCTGACACTGAATCATTTCAGGAAATAGCTTCTGATTAAGAACTAATGGTAATAAAATAAGTTCGAATTGTTCTTGAAGGTATTAGAAAAAAAAATAAGGCTCCAAGAACTTAATTGAATACCAGTTGATTTATTTCAACAAGCAGCTGCAGCTTTAGATATATTCACTAGGTTGTGCCAAGAATCTGGATAACAATCTGACCAATTGACTGAAAGAGATTCATGTTAATTCTCATTTCCAAAAAACGTGATCTGTGATCCAATAGAATGTGGAAATAATTGAACAATATCATTAATATTACATGCAAGCAAAATCTTGCTGAAAATTCTAAAAAATCTGGCTAGAACAATGAACTGATAGAAATACTAGCTGGATTTAGAACAATCTATGACATTAGCAATATCATTGCTGATATTATCAGTTGGATCTTAATTGAAAGCAAAGCGTACAAGAAGGGTGCCTATTTGTTCTTTGCAAACTATGCAAAGGCTTTTGACTGTGTAGATCACAAAAAATTCTGGCTAACATTGAGAATAACGGGAATTCCAGAACACTTTATTGTGCCCATGTGAAACCTGTATCTACACTAAGAAGCTGTTGTACAAACAGAGAAATGGAACACTGCGTTGTTTACAATCAAGAAAAGAACATGTCAGAGATGTGTCCTTTCTCCATGTCTTTTCAATCTATATGCTGCATAGATCATTCAAAAAGATGACTTTATGGGGGAAAATGCAATATGGATTGCATCTTAACATCAAGAAAACAAAAATCCTCACCACAAGGCCAATAGACAGTAAGTATCATGATAGATGAAGAAGGTATCCACACTCAACATTGGGAAAATCTGATTTTAAGGACCTCTTCAGAGTGCCAAAGAACAATGATATCATTCTGAAGACCAAGGAGCACCTGATCCAAGCCATGATCATTTTTTTTTTACAATGTCCTTTTTTTAAAAAAAATATTGTATTTTATACTGGTTTACTTACAAAGTTTGTATGCATTGTATTTCACACCAGATCTTTCCCATTTCTTTTATTCACTACTCCTTTCACCCATCAAATTGTGTGATCTTATGATTAACCCCCTCCCCTGGCACATCCTTACCTCTCTGCTCCCACCCTTCCACCCTTGGATCCTCATATGTGTTCTACAATAATGGTCTTATACAGTATTTGTCCTAACAGAACTGAGTTAGTTCACTACTTTTACCATAAGTCATGATATTGCTTTTACCAAGACTATTGACTGTGAAGCCAAGTAAACTGGGAAAAAAAATGGAAAAGAGTATTGAACATAAAATGGAGTGCCAAGAGAACAAACAAGTTTGTCCTGGAGAGAATGAAATAAAGTTGCTCCTTAGAAGTAGGAATGTTGAGACTCCATCTCACATACTTTGGACATGTTGTCAAAAGGGTGCCAGTCCTTGGAGAAGGACATCATATTTGGGAAATAGAGGGTCATCACAGGAAAGGAAGACCCTGGATGAGATGGATTGACCCAGTGACTGTGGCAAAAGAGTCAGGTGTATTGGATATGATGAGGTTGGCTCAGACTGGGGTAGGATTCAGTTCCATTGTTCGTAAGGTCTCTGT
The DNA here is from genome assembly GCF_000299155.1 of Elephantulus edwardii. Lineage (NCBI taxonomy): Eukaryota > Metazoa > Chordata > Mammalia > Macroscelidea > Macroscelididae > Elephantulus > Elephantulus edwardii. The sequence goes on from NW_006400166.1 coordinate 1,190,007, forward strand.
GAGTCATAGACAATTCAATGATACATAACAACAGCAACAACAAAATAGCCATACAAATGAATACACACTTAGGGTGATGTAAATAGTTAAAAGCTTGATTGCTAACCAAAAGTTTGCAAGTCAAGCCCACCCAGAGATATCAGAAAATAAAACTCAGCCACTGAACGCTCTGTGGAGCACAGTTCTGTCCTGACACCTGCAAACGTGCCATGTGTCAAGGTCAACTTGATGGCAGCTGCTTGACTTTCTGTTTTATTTTATTTCTTATTTTTAAAATCTAGGTAACAGTACCCTCAAGAGTGCTTCAGTACCTTTCTCAACAGCAGTTTCTCAGCCCACTCTTACTCAGTACCCCAGTTTTTTTGTTTGTTGGTTTTTAAATCAAAGGCAGTGTAAAAAAAAAAAAACCACACCAAAAAAAAAACGCAAAAACTTACAAACTAGCTATGACTTGCAGTTGACTGTTAAATATATTAAAAGTCCCACCTGAGGATATCATAAATTTAATCAGAATCACTGAGCCAGTCATGGAGTTCTCCTAGGATCTAGTTCAGGGCTTAGTCCCAAATCTGATTGGTCTGACTAGTCTCCTACAGGAGTTGTGATGGTCCCAGTGCTTAGCTCCTCCTTTGGTGCCTACTCGCTCCACACATACTGCCCACACCACTTCTGACCAACAGCACCTGCCTACTCATCAGCCTCTGGAGCCAGGACACCATCTTTAATTCAGAATATCAGAAATGCAAGCCTACGACCACCAGAACACTCTTATCATCACCTTCATTTTGCAACAGGGGACTCTAAGCTGTCCATGACTGGGACCTTTCAGCAAAGGAACCAGATAATGTGCACTGGGACAAACCTTAGACGGCTCTGCCAAGTTCAGTATGACTCTTATAGGCACCTTCTAGACGAGAGCTCATTACTGTCCCATAGAACTGCAGAACTCTGGGTTTTCCAGGGCTGGAGTGAAGTCCTGGCAAATGGGTCTCTGCTGTATTTCCCAAGTTTGGGCAGTTATCCTCCCTTCCCCGAGGGCTTTCTTCATGAGCCAGCTGCCAAACACAGGCTTCAAACCTGGCTCCTCTCCAGGCATGCATCAGGGTTCTGTTGAAGGCTTCTAGTGTTCAATCATAATTTTGCTTGCTTTCCTACTCTTTACCATGTCATAATAGTGTCAAATTTTCCTTTACCAAGTAAATTCTGGATCCTTCAGTTTTTGGCAGTCACAGCCATTCCTTTCATAAATTTTCTACTGATATTTGCAATTCTGATATTCACTATATATGTCATTTGTTGTTGTTGTTAGGTGTCATTGAGTCAAGTACAACTCATAATGACCTTATGGACAGTGGCTCTGAACCCTGTCTTATCCTGTGCCAATTCCAGGTGCCATCTTCCTGACACACTAGAGCAGTCACCCTGTCAGTCCATCTGGTTGACAGTCTTCCTCTCCTTCACCAACCTTCCATCTTTCTCAGAATTTTTCCCTCTCCAAGAAATAGCCCCTCTGGCAACATGCCTGAAGTATATAAGGCAAAGCCTCATCATCCTTGCCTCCGAAGAGCACCCTGGCTGCATAATCTTCAAGATGTTTGTTCTTTTGGCAGTTCGTGGGATATTCAGTGCTCTACTCCAACACCACAGCTCAAAGAAATCAATCCATCTGTCATCCCTATTCATTGTCCAGCTCTAAGATGCATAGCGAGTGATAGGAAAGACTATAGACTGAATCAGATGAACCTTAGTTATCAAACTGACACCACTACTCAATAATTTGGAGAGGTCCATAACTTCAGACTTTCCCAAGGAAGCATGTCTCCTTATTTCTTGACTGGTAGCACCAAGGGTGTTAGTTGTGGATCTAAGTAAAATGAAGCTCTTGACAGTTTCAATCGCTTCTCCATTCATCATGATGTTGCCTATCAGTCCACTGGTAAGAACCTTGTTTTCTTGGCATTGAGATGCAATCCATATTGGAGGCTACATTCCTTGATCTGCAACAAATACTTCAGTTGTCCTCACTTTCAGCAAGTAAGATTGTGTCATCTGCATAATGCAGGTTATTAATGTGTCTCACTTCAATGCTGATGCCAAATTCCTTCTCATAGAGTCCATGATTGGACTTCTTAAATTATTTGCTCAGCATACATGTTAAGTAGGTAGGAAAAAGAATGCAACCCTGACACACTCCCTTCTTAATTTTAAACCACACAAGGTTCCCCTGCTGTGATCATACAACAGCCTCCTGGTTCAGGTATAGGTTTTGCATAAGCACAATTAAATACCCTGGGATTCCCATTATTCCTGATGTCAGCCACAACTATATATATGTAGTGGGAAATATCAGGCAAAAGACCAGAACTGGGACTGTGGAGTTCATTTTCATGACAGGCTCATGTGTGAGAGAGAAACCTTGCTACTGGAGAAAAGGATCCAAAAGTGGATCTTTTTTATTATTA
>NW_006400166.1:1194967-1213212 GCF_000299155.1 Elephantulus edwardii
TTTCTTGCTGAGTCTTTAGGGTTTTCTAAGTATACTATCATGTCATCGGCATAGAGGGATAATTTTACCTCCTCGTTGCCTCTTTGGATACCTTTTATTCCCTTCTCTTGTCTTATTGCTATTAGAAACCATCGAGTTGACCACAGCTCATAGCAAATCCTATGAAAAAAGTGAATCTTGAGGTCAAGGTCCTGTGTCATCCTCATCATCCCTGACAACGGATTGTCACATGGGATTCATAAGTCATTGGTAAGAGTGGAAGAATGTGACAGGAAGGGGCAGAGTCAATACAGTACATATTGAGAAGCAGGTCATTACTGTGGGAAATAGAGTTCAAGCATAAGGGGAATCCCTGGGAATTAGTGGGTACACAATCCCTGCTTCAAGGTCACTGTTGCAGCCCAATATCAATCTGTCTTGTTGACAGACCCTCTTTTTTGCTGACCCTCTATCAAGCCTGATATCCTCCCCAAATTGATCCTTCTTACTTGCCTAAAGAATGTGAGATAACATCTTGTTATTCTCATCTCCAAGAAGCGTTCTGGCTAGACTTCTCCCAAGACAAGAGCTGTTTGCTTCCTGAAGGTGGTCTTTGACCTTCATCAGGAAGTGTTTTAGATCTTGTTTGGTGCAGGTTCTTCTTCTTCTTCTTTTTTTTTTTTTTTGTAAAAAGCATGTAGGGAGATCCAAGGGGCAAGGGGTGAGAGCAGAAGGGTGAGGATGGGTAGGGATGACATCACAGGGTTGCAGTTTGGTGGCTGGAGGGAGTAAGTAAAGAAAACGAGAAAGATCTGGCAGGAATCAGAAAGACAGGGTAATGGTGGGCATAGTACAATGGTGATTAATTTTTTTTACAAAGAGATTATCTTTTTTATTTGTGGGTTTCTCATTTGGAAATAGGGACACAGACTGTCTGCTTCACGCTGAACAAGGGTGTTGAGATGAAGGGGAAGGGGAGCTCACTTTAACATTTTACTGGTGGTTTTGAGTTGAAGCTGCATTCCTTCTTGTTCAGTTAGAAGATATTTTCCTGATGTCCTGCCCTCTGTACTTCAAGGTGTTTGTGTGAGTGAGTCCAGCATGTGTCACTGGCTGAACACTGTAGGCTCCATCCAACTTTGCTTCCCTAGCTGGCAGTTATATTTCCCTTTTGTCTCTGGAACTGCACTCAGCGTTCAGGTTCTGAAACAAGATCCAGTGTTCAAGTTCAGGAAAGGGAGCAAACCTAGAGAGAATAAACTTGTGAGTTACAAAGAGCTGGGTTTTAGAGGTGTTACTCACGTGTACTGGAGGAGGAGATGGAGGAAAGTGGTTTAGATAAAGTTTCTCATACATACCAGGCAGCTCTCTCCCAGAGCCCAGGCAACACTCCCCAGGGCCTGGGTGCACTCCCCAGGGGCTGGGAAGCACTACCCAAGGGCCAGGTGGATCACCACCCCCCAAGCTCTTCTGAGACCCATACCTTGTACCTACCAGGGACTGCAGCCAAGGACAGGACTTCTGGCTCCGACACCACCATTATTGCCCCCTTCCTCTCCTCCAAGTGTCTAATTGTAACTTGAAGTAGGTGTTATTACTTTCCTCTTCTACAAATGGAAAAGGAGCTTTCAGGGTAATGAACAGACCTGCTCAAAGTTGAAAAGGTAATAAAGGCAGGGACTCAAGGAGGAAGATTTATCAATAATCTGCATTGTTCACTTGATCTCACCTTGCTTGCTAAGGGTGAGGATTACTTGAAGAGCTTGTTGAAGAAGATCAAAGAATACAGCCTCGCACTCATCAAAACCTTTTTCCAACAGGGTGGAAAAGAAAGCCTACCAACTGGGAACAAACATTTGGCAATACCATTTCAGACAAAAGTCTCATAACCAAAGTTTACAGAATACCACTGGGCCTCCAGAAGAAGAAGACAGATAACCCAATTACAAAATGGGCAGAAGACCTGGAAAGACTTTTTTACACAGGAGAACATTCAGGTGGCCAACAGACACATGAAGAAATACTCAAAATAACTGACAATAAAAGAGATGCAAATCAAAACCACCGTGAGATACCATCTTACCTCAGCTCCAGTGGTAAAGTTTAATAGGACAGCAAGCAGTAAATGTTGGAGAGGATGTGGAGAAGTGGGAACTCTCATACACTCTTGATTGGGTTGTAAAATGGTACAATCACTCTGGAAGACAATTTGGCATTTCCTCAAAAAGTTGAACATAGAAATTCCATATGACCCAGCTATTCCACTACTAGGAAATTAGAACTGAGACACAAATAGAGATTTGTACACAAATGTTCTTAGCAGCATTATTCACCATCACAAGAATATGGAAATAGTCCAGATGCCCAACCACAACCGAATTGGAGAATTTGTGGTACAGTCACACAATCACAATAGAATACTATGCAGCACTCAGGAGAAATGATTTGTAAAAATACTACATGACTTGGGAAAGGCTGAAGAGCATTAGGCAGTGTGAACTAATGCAGTCTCATAAGGACAAATACTGCATAAGACTATTATTGTTAAAATAGAAAGATAACTAGTAAAACATGAATGGAAACTCAAGGGGGGGCAGCAGAAGGATGAAGATATGTAGGGGTGAAACCGGGGTTGCACAGTTTGGTGGGTGGAGGGAGGGAGGAGAAATAAAAGGATCTGGAAGAAAAGACATGGTCATGATAGGCAAGGTCCAATGGTGATTCATTTTATAAAGTATAATGCATCAGAACGACTATATGAAACACAGTGTGAAGGAAGAATAGTATGAAGCACAATGTATACAAACCTTGTAAGCAAATCAATAAGAAAAAAAAAAGACTACAGCCTTCAATATGGATTGTATCTTAAAATCAAGAAGACAAAAAATCCTCTCCACTGGACCAATAAGAAACATCATGACAGATAGAGAAAATATTTAAATTGTTAACTATTTCCTCTTACTAGGATCCATAATCAAGACTTTGGTTTCAGCAGCCATGAGATCAGGAGATGTCAAGTTTGCTGTCAGGGACCTCTCCAAATTGCTGAAGAGCAACAATGTTGGTTTGAAAACTGAGATGTATCCGAATCAGTTCATGGTCTTTCCCATAAATTGCTATGCATCTGAGAGCTAGACAATGGATAAAGAGGACAGAAGAATTGATGCCTTTAAACTGTGGTGTTGAAAAAGAGTACTGAATATCTCACGGACTACCAAAAGAACAAACAGATATATCTTGGAGAAAGTGTAGCCAAAATGTTACTTGGAAGCAAATTTAGCAAAGTTTTACCTACTCTGGGCGTATTGCTAGAAGAAGTTATTCCTTTGAGTGAGACGTCATGCTTGGAAAGGTGAAGGGTCAGCAAAAGAGAAGAGGACCTTCAATAAGGTGGATTGGTACAGTGACTGCAGAAATAACCTCAAGTGTATAAGAAATGATAAGGATGGCTCAAGATCGACAGGGTTCATATCTGTTGTTCATAGGATCACTATGAGTCTTATTTTACTCAATGGCACTAAACAACAACAGCAACTTTCCAGAATTACTGTGATACCTTTTAGAGTTGTCAGTAATGGCAGGTGGCACCATCTACCAGGACTCTAGGAGAGTCCTGGAGATTGAGGGTCAAAAGACTCCTTCGTTTTTCAAACTCAGTAGAACTTGCAAAGAACACAAAAACTAATTTTAATCAGAAGAACTAGTGTCGTCTTTGAGGGTGTAGACATCAAGAATGGAACGAAGATGTGCCTTATACCACGAAACCTATTGACTGCTGTTGTACAAACAATAACAGTTAACCTTCAGCACCTACATACACTTAAAGACAACCATTGAGGTAAAAAGAGCTCTTCAATAGAGGATGGGGTGAAAGTCCTTCAAAACCATCTGCCCACCTAAGAGAACTACAGAGATAACACTTTTCTGACATTAACATAAGTTTCATAAAACTGAATCTAAAGCAGTCATGTGAGGGCCTGGAGAGGTCTATCACTTCAATAATGACCAGAGCTCTCAGTAACTTCAGGGAAAATCCAAAGACCTGAAACTGTCTACCAAATCTGCAGAGGTCTGGATGCTGACAAATAGATAAGTAGAGGCCAAATCTTAGAGTACACCAATGATGATGATTAAAAATAGAGCAAGTTATAAAAAATGAGAGAAAAGAAAATAAGAGAGTGAGAGAGAGGCAGAAGATTGTTCACTCTGGCTTTGCTAGCCATTGGCCCTTTTACTTTTATTATATAGCTTGGCAATACTAAACAAATATGGGGTGATAATGGTCTCATCAAGGGGATTGGATAGGTTGCTAATAATGTGAATAAGGTAAATACCTTCTTTGGGTGGGAATACGCAAATTAGGTTTATAAAATACTACCAAGGGGATTGATTGGTCAGTTTTGTCACTCTTCCAGCCTTAAGTTGAGCAGATTTAGAGGCAAAACCCAAGAATATTATTACCATTAAGAAAGAAGAAAAAGAAAAAAAAGAAAGAAGGAGGAAGAAGAAAGGCAGTGAGACCAGAGATTCCTTTGCTGAGTGGAGACTCAGATGAGAGCAGCTCGAGCAGCTCCAGCAGTGCCGGCAGTTCCGGCTGTAGCTGTAGTGGCAGCAGTAGCTGTGGTGGTAGCAGTAGCTGTAATGGTAACAGTAACTGTAGTAGTAGAAGTGGCAGGGAACCAGAGACTGATGTGAGACAGAGCTGAGCTTAGAACTGCCACCCATGAAGCCAGAGTTGAAGCCCCTCACTTAGGCTTATAGGCAAAGTAGGCCCTGGAATCGATTCCATAATTGGAAGAACTAAAACAGCATTGAATCACTAGCCTAGAGCCAAAAGACGTCCAGAGATGCTGAAGAACAGAGGGAAGCCTACCTGCAAGAGTACCTGAGAAGAAGCCATTCTTACTGAAGAATAATATCCTAAGTTCTTCCAACCTAAATATAACCTATTATCTATTTTATAAATCCTGCAAATGGGAATGTTGTCTGTGAGTTCTGTCTGTGTGGCCATTGCAGCAGATTAATTAACCCAGAGATAAAGTATTGAGAGCTGTGGGAGGAAGAGTTGGTGTTAGAATTGATAGAAGTAGATGTGGGAGTGTGGGGCATACTCATAAGAATAGTCTCTGTGCTGTTGATGCTGTCGATGGGGACTCTTCCCCTTTATGGGCAGACTTTGCTGCCCTTCAAGCTAGTCACAGTGTTTTCACAGAGAGAAAGTTGTCATCTATTTGCCTTGATTCACAGCTTAGGCTTGGAAAGAACATATGGCATTAAACTTACTGTGAAAAAGATGCCATGTAGAAGACAAGGGTTTCTGTTTTTTTCTTGTTACTAACATTGCATTTTTAGAAAACAAATACATACGATAAAATATGCAAAATAGTCTTTCTTTCACTTTGAACTCTGATGTTCTACTCCTCTCCAGTTGTTGTTATTGTTGTTAGTGCCATCAAATCTAGTACAGCTCATAGCAACCCTATGAACAAAAGGTCTGAACCTAGTCTCGTCCTGCACCATCTTCACACTTCCTGACATATAAGAGCACATTGCAGTAGTCACCATATCAATCTTCCTGGTAAAGGGTCTTCCTCTCCTTCTCCAACCCTCCATCCTTCCCAACATCATGTCCCTCTCCAAAGCATATGAGGCAAAGCCTCATCATTCTGGCCTACAAAGAGCACTCCAGCTGCACCCTCTCCAAGATATATCAAGACATATTGGTTCTCTTGGCCGTCCATGTTCAGTGCTCTTCTCCAACACCACAGCTCAAAGACCTCAATTCTTTTTCTGTCATCTTTATTCATTATCCAAGTCTCAGATGCATAGCTAGTAATTGAGAAGACTATGGCCTGAATCAAACATACCTTAGTTCTCAAACTGACATCACTGCTCCTCAATAATTTCTCTAGCTATAGATTTTTCCAGCGTAATATGTCTCCTTATTTCCTGACTGCTCATACCAAGGATGTTAATTGTGTATCTGAACAAGATGAAGCTGTTGACAGTTACAATCTCCTCTCCATCCATCATGACACTGCCTATTGGTCCAGTGGTAAGAATCTTTGTTTTCTTGATTTTGAGATGCAATACTGAAGGCTGCATTCCTTGATCTTCTGCAACAAGAGCCTCAAGTCCTCCTCACTTTCAGCAAGCAAGGTTGTATCATCTGCATAACATAAGTTGTTGATGAGTTTCCCTCCAATCCTGATGCCACATTCCTCTTCATAGAGTCTAGCTTCTCATATAATTTCCTCAGCATTTAGATTGAACAGGTATGGAGATAGAATACATCCTTGACGCACTCCCTTCCCAATTCCAAACCATGCAGTGCTCCCCTAGTCTGTTCACACAAAAGCCTCCTGATCCAGCTATAAGTTCCTCATGAGCACAATCAAGTGCTCTGGGATTCCCATTCTTTTTAATAGCAGTCACAACTTGTCATGATCCACACAGTCAAACATCTTTGCATAGTCAATAAAGCCCAAATAGATTTTCTTCTGGTATTCATTACTTTTAGCCAGGATCCATCAGACATCAGCCATGATATCCCTGGTGCCAAAGCCTCTTCTAAATCCTGCTTGAACCTGTGGCAATTCCCTGTCTCTGTACTGTTTCAGCCATTTTTTAATGATCTTCAGCAATATGTTGCTTGCATGTGGTATCAATGATATTGTTCAATAATTTCCACATTTAGTTGGATCACACTTCTTGGGAATAGGAACAAATATGGACCACTTCCAATCCATTGGCCAGACAGCTGTCCTCATAATTTCTTTGTGTAGACTGGTGAGTGCGTCCAAGGCTGCTTCTGTTACTGAAACAAGTCTATTGGTATCACATCAATTCCTTGGGCCTTATTTTTTTGCCAGTTCCTGCAATGCAGCTTCCACTTCCTCTTTGATGACCTTTGCCTCCTTTTCATATGGTCCTTTCTGAAATTTTTCACTGTCAACCAATTCTTTCTGGTACACTGACTCTGTGTATTCCCTCCATCTTCTGGGTCATGCTTTATATTTCCAATAGCATCTTTCAACATTGTGACATGAGGCCTAAATTTGTTTTTCAGTCCTTTCAGCTTGGGAAATGCAGAGTGAGTTCTTTCCTTTTTATTCTCCAATTCCAGTTCTCTGCACATTCCATTATAATAATTTGCTTTGTCCTTCCAAGCTGCCCTTTCAAATTGTCTGTTCAGCTCATTCACTTTGACATGTTTTCTTTTAGAGTTGGCTTCTTGACTTTGCAGTGTAATCTTTAGAATCTCTTCTGATATCCATTTAGATTTTTTTCTTTCTCCTCTGTTTTTGTAATGACCTTTTGCTTTCTTCATGGATGATATCCTTGATATCATCCCACAATTCATCTGGTCATCTATCATTGGTGTTCAATGCCTCAAACTTATTCTTAAGATGACCACGAAATTCTGATGCAATTGATTCAAGATCATATCTTGTTTCCTGTGGACTTATTTTCATTTTCTTTCATCTCAATTTGAACTTCAATATGAGTAATTGATTATTTGACCCCCATCTGCCCCAGCCTAGTTTTGACTGCTTATATTGATCTTCTCCAATGATTTCTTTCACAAGTATAGTCAATTTGATTCCTATGCAGTGCATCAGGTGAAATCCATGTGTAAAGTGATCTTTTGTGTCTTTTAGAAAAAGTATTTGCAATAAATAAATCATTGTAAATACAAAATTCATTCTATTTTCAGCCTCATTTCTATCACCAAGCTGATATATTTAAACTTCTGTTTCTTCTGCACTGTTTCCTACTTTAACATTCCAATCACCAATTATTACTAATGCATCCTGATTACATGTTCAGTCAATTTTAGACCGCAAAAATTAGTAAAATTCTCAATTTCTTTGTCTTTGGCACTAGATGTAGGATCATATACTTAAATAATAGTTGTGTATATACATGGACATTATCCTATCAATCACAACATTGTATTTTAGCATAGAATTTGAAATAGACGTTTTGACTATGAATGCAACACCATTCTTCAGTTTTTCATTCCCTGTGTAGTATATCATATGATTATCCCATAGCTGGTCCATCACATTTCATTACTGTCTAGTATGTTGATATTCATGCATTCCAATTCATTTATAACAGTTTCCAATTTTCAAACATTCAAGCTATGAATATTCCATGTATCAAATCTTAAATGTTTGTTATTGAGTTTTATCATTTCAATTGACTTCCAATCTGGGCTCTGCCACTACACTACTATAACTATTCTCTTTGTTTAGTGTTCATAGGGTTTTCAAAAGCCTTTTATTTAGGATGTAGATGGTCCATTCTGCTTCTTAGTCTGGCTTAATCAAGGAGTTCCACCAAAACCCATCCATGATGGGAAACCCTTTTGGAATTTGGCACATCAGTGGAAAAGGTTTTAGTATCACAGCAACCCTAAGTAATTGTAGTATAGCAAAATGTAGTACAGACAAATGCTGCACCACTTAGAACAACATTCTCTCCAAACACAATCAATCAACCAACCAACCAACCAACTTTTAAATACAAAGGCCCAACCACCAGATCCTGTTTGCCCACACAAGATGCTCCCACTCAAGCTGATTGTAAAAGAGATCAGAAATAGTTAATTAGTTTACACTTGAATGCTAACATAATCAGAAATGCCCAATCAGTTTACCTCCAGTTTTCAATTGACTGGGTATTTCTCCTCCTGTGTGCTTGATGTATAATCTCCCTGGAGGTCAGCTATGAATCAGTTCAGTTCAGATTTGGTGGCAGTGAATTTTTATTTTTTTTCTTACTTATTTTACATGAAGATCAAAAAGAGTTATTGCCTTTGAATTATGGTGTTGTCAAAGAATATTGAATCGACCGTGGACTGGCATAAGAACTCATAATTACGTCTCGAAAGAAGTGCAAACAGAATGTTCCTTGGGGGAGAGGATAGTGAGACTTTGTCTCCTGTACTTTTGAAATTGTTGCCAGGAAAGGCCAATTACTGGAGGAAGACGCTATGCCAGGTTAAATAAAGGGCCAGGGTGGTGGTGGTGGTGGTGAGAGATAGAGAAAGGCCTTCAGTGTAGTAAGTTGACATAGTGGCTAAACATGAACGTAATCATAACAGATACTGTGAGGATTGTGCCGGATTGGCAAAAAGTCACCACGCTCTGTTGTGCATAGGATCACTGAGTTGGTGACACCTTGACAGGACCTAAAATCATTTTAAGTGCCAAGCCTGTTGTCATACTATATAAAGTTCTCATACTTGGAGTCAGTTTAGCAATGATCTCAAAAGTCTTTTGCTGTTTTTTTCCCTCCTTCAGGGACGTCGAGAAAGGGCACTGCTTTTTTTGAGCTACATGCTGGTGGGCTTTCATGCAAAGCCCTTGACCACAAGAGGTGGCACCTCTTACAAATATACAAGTGAGAAGCTTGAGCTTGTGAGTTTATCCCAAACGTCAAACATTATCCCAGTATATTTAAAATGAACTCTTTATTAGGGCCACAAGCCAGAGAGTAAATATCCTCTGACACAGGCATTTAAAGTGAGCACTGAGAGGGGCTGTAATTGCATAGCGCAGGAAATTATGCACTTGAGAGCTTTTCTGAAATGATATGCTATTTGACCTGATATTTTCCGTAAGGCAGAGACCTCTCTGATGTCTGAGTGAAGCTGCTTGTCAGTGACTCTGGATGAACATGCCCGGCTAAGGATGGTAGTTCACATCTGGGAGGACCTCACAGAGCTGGTGGAATATGTCTTAGGCTGATATCTCCTGAAAGATGACCCTAAAACAAATATATGATTGTGAGTAGGTTCTTTAAAGATGGTGCATGATTAAGCAGTGTTTTGTTTTGTTTTGTTTTGTTTTGTTTTGTTTTGTTTTGTCTTGGTTTGGTTTACATCAAGTTGCTGAGTTGGCACCTACTCACAGATTTATTAGGAAAGAATTCTGTGAAGCTCCAGTATAAGAATGTGCAGGAAGACAAGGAGGACAAAAAGGCCAGTTAAGAGAGGGCTATTGGCCAGTTTCCAGTGTGGTAACTGTGATTCACGATTTCTGGGCAATTGGGAAACTGCACAGAATTTAGGTCAGAGTTGTCCACTTGAGGATCAAGTTATTCATCATGGATTGAAGGTTCCAGAGGATAGAGTAGAGATCAAGTCTTCACCCTGCTGTGCAGAGAGAAGCTGTCAGGTTGCCCTGAAAGGAGTTTCTGCAAAAAACCCTGACTTGATTAACACAAAACAAAGTTACGTTTCCAGGAAGTCAGAGTAGAACTTCGGTTAGGACTGTGGTTGTTTGTTATGACTGATTTTTCAGCAGTAGATTGCCAGGCCTTCCTTCTGAGGCTCTTCTCAATACACTCAAAGGTCCAGACTTTCCATTAGCAGCCAAGTACATTGACTACTTGTACCACCCAGAGTCTCCTCCCTATTGACTAGTGTTGGGGAAAGATATTTAAAAAAAAATCTAAATTCTATAAGAACCAATCAAATTAAGTCTAATTCTTGGGTATCTTAAGGACTTACACACTGTTGCCAATTTGGGGGATAAGTGAAAGACCCTGATCCCTTGTCCTGGAGGTTCCTAAAGGCACATCTGAATGGAAGACCTCCTGACACTGGTCTGAGGAGCCAGAGTACAGCAGTGGTTGGTATGTCACCCATGGCTCCATGTGATGAACTGAAGTTATCCATTTACTACTCTACAGTCAACTTGAAATGGAACCAGATCTACATATCTGGATGAAAATAAAACTGCACATCTGGATGAAATAGAATCCAAATATCCTTATAATGCTCTGAAAGATGACCTTACAGATGTTGTTATGTGCTGTTAAACCACCTGCAACTCATAGTGACCCTATCTACAACAGCTCTGAAGCCTGTCCTGTCCTGAGCCAGTCTCATTGATTCTGACACACCTGCCCCCATTGCCCCAGGTACTAAATCAATCCTCTCATTCAGGGTCTTCCTCTCCTGCACTGTCCCTCCACCCTTCCAAGCATGATGTCTTCTCTAAGGACTGGTTCCTCCTGGCAATGTGCCCAAAGTATGTGAGATGAAGCTTCAAAATCCTAGCCTTCAAGGAGAAACTTGATGTTTCACCCTCTCCAAGACAGACCTATTTGTTCTCTTGGCAGTCCATGGTATGTTCAAGACTCTTCTCCCCCACCACAACTTCAAGGCATCAATTCTTCTTCTGTCATCCTTAGTCATTGTCCAGCTCTCAGATAGGCAGGGTGATAATTATTTAAATGTTGTGATTTAAGTCTCATCAATGGATTCCCATCCCCACTGTGGAAAAACATGTCGCCTTAGCTCTGTCATTCTTCAACTTAAAATTCAGTTAAAAGTTTCTCTAAATCAGAGAGGGATGGACAATTTAGAACTCCTCAGTACTTTTACCTTAGCTTAAGCTTTACAGATGAAATGATAGGATGCTTGGGATTTACTTTTAAAAATATAGGAAGTAGAGAAGGGGTTTGATGTAGATGGAAAACTAATGATCATAAGTTCATAATAATTTAAATACGATCCTGATATTCATAAACTACTTATATGTTTTACCTTTTCTGTAATGAAAGTTGCTTCATATGCACATGAAAGTTGGACAGTGAATAAGGAAGATCAAAGAAGAACTTTGGATTGCGGCTTTGGCAGAGATACTGAATATACTACGAAGTGTCAACAGAACAAACAGACCCATCTAGGAAGAAGTCCAGCCAGAGTACTCCTTAAAGGATGATGAGACTTTGGGCATGTTCTCAAGAAGATTTAGTCCCTGGAAAAGGAAGGACGTCATGCTTGGAAAAGTGGAGGGTCAATGAAAGAGAGGAGGCGGGGACGCGAGCCTCGGCGGCCGCTGCTGCGACTACTACTGTCGCCGCCGTCCTGCCCCGGCACCCCGCCGCAAAAACAAAAAAAAAAAAAAAAGAGAGGAAGACCCTCAGCAAGATAGATCGGCACAGTGGCTGCAACAATGGGCTTCAGCACAGAGGAGATTAAGAATGGGGCAGGGCTCGGTAAGGTTTCTGTTGTACACACAGTCCTTCACTGTGAGTTGGAATCAATTTGACAGCACCTAACAACAACAACAGCATAATAAAGACTATTCTGAAAACCCTCAAAGCTACTTTTTTATCGATGAACATTTTAAATGTGAATATGAGGTGCTGTACACAGTTTGAATCCACCAGCTGCTCCTCAGGAGAAAGATGGGTAATCTCCTCCAGTGAGATTTACTGCCTCTGAAAACCCACTGGAGGGTCAGGTATGAGTCAGTTCTGACTTAACGATACTCAACAACAACAATAAGTATAGGAATAAATAATAGCATTGAAGCTACATGACATTTTGAGTTAATTTTGTGAATGAAGTCAGATTTTACTGTGTAGCTTAAAGTAATACTATTTTTTTTTTAAGTGGCTCTAGATTCTAGAAGAAACTTAAGGTCAATTTATTAGCTTATAGGCAAGTATTCTTGGATAATTGTTAGTGAAATATCCTCACAGAAAATTTTGAAGTGGTTTCAAAATTACAGGGGACAGAACATACTTTAAAGACAGTGAGATACTGGAACCATTTTAATTCTGTTCTTTAGAGAAGACTGTGTGTATCTTTTCTCACAGCTCAGTGATGTCAAGCTGGAAGCTTGAAACTGGCCGTGGTGAAGGATTTACACCATAAAAATTGACGAGTGCTGCAAATCACAAAAAATATTTCTTTAAAAAAAAAGATTGTTAAACATGTTACAATACTCCAAGGTTTCTTTTCTCTTGGGAGGGTCAAAAATATGCCTTGAGGCCATGGAGCACAGAGATGGCTGCTTTTCAAATGTTTGTGAACAAACGTTGTAAACAGATTGCTGCTAATTCTTATCAGAGTTTAAGCAAAGTTCACCAGGGAAGATGTGACAGTAGCTTGATTTCATTGAAATAACTCATGTGTTCAAACATAGCTAGCATGAGGTATGGTCCGTGGTAGATAACCGATTCAGGTCAACAAACTTGTTAAGCAATACTGGAAACAGGCCTCTTCTGAGAGACGTGTCTTGTTTGTAAAGGACAGTGGTTCATTTCATCTGGAGTGGGTCATTTCATCTGGAGTGCTGTGTTGAGGAGTGCTCTGTAATAGTTAACTTCTGGTGACATCTGCCACATGTCAAGTATTAGACACCCCAAAATGCTGTTGTTATTTGTTGTGTGCCAGCAAGTCAAAACCAACTCATAGCTGACCCGCCGGTGGGTTTTCAGAGGCTGTAAATGGCATGGGAGATGATTGTCCATCTTTCTCCTATAGAGCAGCTGGTGGATTTGAACCACATGTCTTTAAATTGACAGTGCAGCTCCTTACTCAGACCATAAACTCTCCCTCCTCGATATGCTACTTTGCATTATTCTCTAATAGCTTAAAATATTGTGACCAATAAATATTTCTTCTCTTATATTTTTATTCATTCAATCTTCTTAGCCTGCCTGGAATTACTTTATCAAGAATTTTTCTGAGAGGAAAGTATTGAAGTTTGAAGGTATAAGATAAAATTAAAAACATCTGCCATCCATTTCCCTTTATCTGTAACAGCACCCAGTTTCCTTTATGAGCCCCCCTTCCCTCTTGTGCACCCCCTGACTCCTGGGTGGTCAGTGAGCCCTGTCATAATGACTGGCTCAGACTGAACTCATGACACAGGTTGGAAAGAGAATCAACCCTTAGAATTGCTTCAGGAAAGAGAGCTTCTTTTCTCTTTTTTCCCCCCATGTATCTGTATTCTTTTTTTAAATATATTTTTTAAATAATTTTAATGAACATTTACAGAGAATTTGGAATTCCATTCATTCATTGCTGCACTTCTCTCCCCGCCCAGCCCTCTCCCACCACCCAGCTTTTCTCTTACTGAGACCAGTCAGCAAGTAATGTTGATTGTTGGTTGTCATATTTTCCCACCATATAGGTATACCAGCTTGGAAACGTGGCCATCAGAGAAATAGCAGGAATGAAAAATGAAGACTCTGACTTCCAAAGCACTTCTGCGTGTCTAGGTATTATTGTTTCTGAGGGCAAAACCCTCAGGTTTCTCAGGTACACAAGTCAGTAAATGTGCTGTGTTGTTGTTCACATCCATTGGACTTGAATTTCTGTCACTTGAGCTCAGAGAATTGTAGTGATAGCTTGAATGGATATCTCCAGAAGAAATAATTGGTAAAAAAGAACAAAGCTAATCAGACAGACAGCACCACTACTAAGGTGGCTCATTCCCAATAAGATGCCAATCCATTAAATGTTAAAATCCATTTTGACTGTTTCCCATAAGAAGTCCACATATAGGTGAATTTTCAGGCTCTGTATGGTAGGGGTTGAGAAGACTGGGCATACCTCACACTCCACACTGGCCAGGCCTGGATGTAGCTAACTACACTCAGGCTGAGTGAGTCTGGATATCTTCCCTTTCCTGTAGCTTGTGTCCAGGGTGAGCCAGAAGCAAAGGAGTTGAGGATATGCTAGGTGTTTCATGCTGATACCCCTATCCCAGGGTTTAGAAAAGATAACAGGTATTTGAGGAGCTGAGTAGGGCTAGAAATGAAGATGCAAAAACTGAATTCTTACAAAGTTATTTGCTGAGAGGGACAGATGTGTCCTCTCCTGTCTCTTGTGGTCTATTTTCTCTTTAGAGCTTTCCATGTCAGTTTTGTAGTCTGGATTATTATTGAATGAATGGTTAAATGAGTCTAGAGAGAGCACAAGGACCTGTTCATGGGGAAGAATGCGCGACTGTACAGCTGGTGGATTTGAACCATCTTCATTTGGGATGCAGTGCTGTTTCTTAACACTAGACTACCAGAGCTCACTTACCTACCAGGTCACTAAAAATATGTGTAAGTCTGTACCATAAAGATTTACAGCCTCCAAAGCCTTATGGAGCAGCTTTATTCTGTCTAATAAGGTTGTTACGAGTTGGAATTGAATCTATAACAATAGTTTCGTTTTTGCAATAAAAAATAAAGAATTATGATTTCACGGGAGTGGGGGGAAAGAATGCTGGATTGTTAGAATCCTTGGTTCAGAACCAGCGTTCTACTGTGTGATTCTGAGCAAGCCAATGTGCTCATGCACTTCTTATTAATGTGGGATAAACTTTTCTTAGTCCCCTTGTTTTCACTCAAGTATGTGGCTCTGACATAATTTGTCCAAACTAGAGAGTATAAAACAGAACAAAACACAACTGGAATAATATATTTTTTTTTTTAACAAAACAACAACCCAACAACTGGAATAGGTAGCTATGGTAGTCTAGTGGCAAGGAGCTGCACTGTCAACCCAAAGCCAACCCAAACCTGGCAATGTGGTTCAAATCTACCAGCTGGTCTGCTGGAGAAAGACGAATGATCTCCTCTTATATGATTTAACTATCTCTGAAAATGTGCTAGGTCAGCTATGAGCCGGATCTGACTCAGTGGTGTACAACAACCACCACATCACTTCCTAACTGGTCTTTCTTCCATTGTCATTCTCCACAGAGCAGCTTCCTAAATAGACGTCAGGTCCTGGGGGACTACCATTTGAAACCCACACCAAACATTCAAATTACTTGGCAGAAACTTTCTGGTAATATCTGCTAAAGGTAACCATAGCTCCACTCCTTGTCCAGCAATTCCTCTCCTCAACATACACAAAACAGAAAGTAACCTCTTTGTCCACCCAGACTTGAGCAACAGTATTAATAATTGTTTTATACATAATGGTCCCGAATCAGAAGAAACCCAAACCTCGGTAGCAGGATAATGGATCAAGTATGGTCTATTTACACCATAGAACATTACAGAACAATGAGAAAACATAAAACCTGCTGCTCTGTGGGATGAAATGGACAGAATGATGTTGAGTGAAAGATGTCAGACATAAAAGAGCCTGCGACTACCTGTATGGTTGAATGGTCAAAACTGAAAGTTTGATTGTAAGAATAGAAACAATGGTAATTTAGCAGAGGGCTATGAACTGAGAAGGGCACCAGGGAGTGTGTCCGCCCACCCCTCCTTCTTGTCCCCTGCCAAGGGCTCCATGTCATCCAACAGCAAAGATTTGGGTTTGTTTTTTTTCCCACACTTTACATCTAGGGATCAGCTGATACACATTCTCTGTGTTGTTGTTGTTGTTAGGTGCCATTGAGTCGAGAACGACTCACAACGACCGAACAACAGATTTGAACCCCGACCTATCCTGTGTTGTTGTGCCAATCCACCTGGTTGATGGTCTTCCTCTCCTTCTCCAACACTCCATCCTTCCCAACATCATGTCCCTCACCAAGGAATAGCCCTCCTAGCAACATGCCTGACGTATGAGAGGTAAAGCTTCATCATCCTTGCTCTCAAAGATCACTCTCTGCTCCTTCTTCAAGGCATATTTGTTTGTTCTTTTGGTAGTTCATGGGATGTTTAGTGCTCTTCTCCAACATCATAGCTCAAAGGCATCAATTTTTCTTCTCTCATCCCTATTCTTTGTCCTGCTCTCAAATGCATAGCAAGTGATCAGAAAGAATATGGCCTGAATCAGACACCTTAGTCCTCAAACTGACATTATTACTCCTCAATAATTCGGAGAGGTCCCTAACAATAGACTTTCCCAGTGCAGTGTGTCTCCTTATTTCCTGACTGCTGGCACCAAGGGTGTTAATTGTGGATCCAAGGAGGAAGAAGTTGTTGACAGTTTGAATCTCTTCTTTCATCATGTATTGCTTATCGGTCCAGTGGTAAGAATCTTTGTTTTCTTGACATTGAGATGCAATCCATATTGAAGGCTGCATTCCTTGATCTTCTGCAACAAGTGATTCATATCCTCTTTACTTTCAGCAAGCAAGGTTGTGTCATCTGCATAATGCAGGTTATTGGTGAGTTTCTCTCCAAGCCTGATGTCACATCCCTCTTCATAAAGTCCATCTTCTCAAATGGTTTGCTCAGCATACAGACTGATTGGTATGGAGAGAGAAAATAACCCTGATGCAATCCCTTTAAGCCATGCAATGTTCCCCTGCTCTGTTCACACAATAGCCTCCTGGTCCAGGGATATGTTTCACATGAGCACAACTAAGTGCTCTAAGACTCTCATTCTTCTCAGTGTCTGCCACAACTTGTTATAATCCACAACTTCACTATCCAAACACTTTTGCATAGTCAAGAAAGCACAAATCGACATTCTTCTGGCATTCTTTACTTTCATCCAGGATCCATTTGAAATTAATAGTGATATACCTAGTGCCACAGCCTCTTCTAAACATCTTGAACTCTGTCAGTTCTCTATCCATGTACTGTTCTCCTTTTGAATGACCTTTAGCAGTATTTTCTTGCATGTGAAATTAATTATATGGTTCAATAGTTTCCATATTTTATTGGATCACCTTTCTTGGGAATGGGAACAAATATGGACCTCTTCTAATCCGCATATCCTTTGTACCTGCATTCTTCTCCTCAACATTATGTCTGGGTAATAATCATCCACAGTTGTGTGCATAGTTACAGACTGCTCTTTCTCATTGCTGTAAAAATATTTTGTGGATGTCCCTTAAGTTACTCATCCACTGTGCTGTTAATAGACAGCTGGGTAGTTTATAATGGAGCAATGTAGACTAATGGTGTGATGAGCCTTCTTGAGCAGAAAGCTTTTTGGTGAAGTTTCCATTTAAGAAGGAGCAGGAGGATAGCGGGGCAGACACGTAGCACATCCAGTTCTACTGACCATGGCTTTGCTCTTTAGGAGGTCGAGGCAGCATACAGTTTTCACAGGTCCTCCTCATTTGGAGTAGAAGAGGCATGACAACTGTTTCTCCCTTTCCCCCCTCCCCAAATCCTCTAGAGAAGAAGCTTCCTGCAGCCGGAGCCTGCTGAACTAACCATACATACTACCTCTTCTTCTCAGTCTACTCTTGAAATCCAGCACCTGCTCCAAAGCTGAAAGAGATGAGATTTGATCCTGGCAAAGAATAGAATGAGAATACCCAGGTCTGGTATATTCCCGGTGGTTTGTACTTAGCTTGGCTGTAAAATAAGATGTGTTCCCAGATAGTCAGAGGAGCCATCCAAGCTGAGAAGAAAAGAGACAAACTCAGGGACAAGGACAGCAGACACACACACACAGAGAGAGAGGGAGAGAAAGAGAGAGAGAGAGAGAGAGAGAGAGAGGGGGAGAGAAGGAATGAAACCTTGGGGCAGTGAAATGAAAACAAAGAAATCAAATAGCTGGGAGCTTTGGGGAGGTGACAGATCTATATCTTCAAACAGGT
>NW_006400166.1:1213312-1219666 GCF_000299155.1 Elephantulus edwardii
GAGAGAGAGAGAGAGAGAGAGAGAGAGAGAGAGAGAGAGAGAGAGAGAAAGGAGAGAAGCACATGGGCTTCACAGTGGCAAAAAACAGCTGCAAAGCAAAAAAGGAATGAAACCTTGGGGCAGTGAAATGAAAACAAAGAAATCAAATAGCTGGGAGCTTTGGGGAGGTGACAGATCTATATCTTCAAACAGGTGACAAATTATGTTTTTCTATCAAATTGTTGTGAACCATGAATTCAATCTGAAAGGTTAGCAAGACTCAGCCCTACATAACCCTTAGGAAATGAAATAAGTGGGCCCCTAGGCTGATTTGAAGGGAGGCAGAAGAGATTCCTGAGGACTCACCAGGACCTTTCCAATGCCCATAATAACTAATCTCATTTGGAAAGCTGGGACATGGAGATTCTTTTCCTTTTTTTGTTGTAATTACATTTTCCCCCTCCACATAACACTTACCTAGTATATACTTAGAGAGCTCTGATGATATACTCTATAACAAGTTGGGCTGTTAACTCAAAGAACCCAAAGACTGTGCTTCTCTGTCATTCAGAGTCTCCAGTGGCTCCACAGAAGAGCAGTCTCCTCCTGTGCAATATGCAGCCTCAGAAACCCACGAGAGGGTCAGATATGAGTCAGTTCCAACTTGAAAGCAACAAAGGAGTATTATTAAATAATTGAATATATCTTACATGCAAGATTATAATTATTTCCCACTTAGATAAATTTATTTTATTTTTTTAAAGTTGTCATGTTGTTATGTGCCATTCGTCACCTGCGACTCATAACTACCATATGTACAAGAGCCCTAAACCCTACTCTATCCTACGCCAATCTTATTATCTCTGACACATCTGCCCCCATTTTCCCACTCACTGAATCAATCCATCTCATCAAGCGTCTTACTCTCTTGCACTGTCCCTCCACCTTCCTAAGCATGATGTCCCTCTCCAAGGATTGGTCCCACCTTGTAACATGTTCAAAGTACTTCAGACGAAGCTTCAGAATCCTTGGCTCCAAGGAGCAGTCTGGTCTCACACTCTCTAGGACCAACTTGTTTGTTCTCCTAGCAGTCCATGGTATATTCATTACTCTTCTCCAGCACCACAACTCAAAGGCATCAGTTCTATCATCCCTAGTCATTGTCCAGCTTTCTGATGTATAGCAAGTAATTGCACAGACTATGGCCTGAATCAGGTGCACCTTAGTCTCCAAACTGACATTGTTGCTCTTCAGTACTTTTGAGAGGTTTCTGATAAACAGACTTTCTCAATGAAGTTCGTCTTTTAATTTCTTGGCTGCTGGTACCAAGAGTGTTGATTGTTGAACCAAGCAAACGAAATCTGTTCACAATCTCATTCTCTTCACCATCTATCATGAAGCTACCAATTGATCCAGTGGTGAGAATATTTGTTTCCTTGATGTTTTGCTTTATTGAGGGCTACAGGCCTTAACCTTCTGCAGCAAGCACTTCAGATCCTCCTCAGTTTCAGCAAGCAGGGTTGTGTCATTTGCATAACACTGATTGTTGAGTCTTCCGTCAGTCCTGATTTGGCATCTTCAATGCCACATTTCTCCTCATAGAGCCCAGCCTCCCAGATAATCTGTTCTGCATATATATTAAAACATATGGAGATAGGGCACATCCCTGACATACACTCTTCCTAATTTTGAACCATGCAGTGTGTCCTTGCTCTGCTCTGACAACTGTCTCCTGATCCAAGTATAGGTTTCACATAAGCATAATCAAGTGTTCTGAGATTCCCATTCTTCTCAGAGTCAGCCACAGTTTGTTGTGATAAACGTAGTCAAATGCCTTTTCATAGTCAATGAAACACAGATAGACATTCCTCTGGTACTTTCTTCTTTCAGCCAAGGTCCATCTAACAATAGCTACAATATCCTTAATACCATGACCTCTTCTAAACCCAGTCTGCACTTCTGGCAGTTCTCTATTGATGTGTTATTCCACTTGTTTTTTATAATCTTCAGCAGAATCTTGCTTGCATGTGATAGCAATGATATTGTTCAATAATTTCCACATTCTATCTGGTCACCCTTCTTTGGAATGGGAACAAATATAGTTCTCTTCCTATAAGTTGACCAGGACAACCATGTCCTCCAGACTTCTTGGCACAACTTAGTGAGCACACCCAGGGCAGAATCTGTTTGTTGAAATATGTCATCTCTTATGCCATCAATTTCTGGGGTCTTGTTTTTTTGCCAATTCCTTCAGAGCATCTTGAACTTCTTCCTTCATCACCACAGGCTCATATGTTGTTTCATTAAATTCTTCTGTATCCACCCATTTCTTTTGGTATAGTGATCTGTATACTCTATCTTTTTTAATGCTTTCCAGATCATATCATATTCTGCCCAAAGCATCCTTAAGTATTAAAGGCTTGAATTTGTTCTTCAGTTCCTTCAGCTTAAGAAATACCAAGTGAGTTCGACCCCTTTGATTTTCTGACTCCAGCTCTTTGCACATTTCATTATACTTTAGTTTTTCCCCATTGCCCTTTGAAATCTGTTGAGCTCCTTAACATCTTGATTTTTCCCCCCTTTGTTTCGGCTTCTTGGCACTCTAGGGCCATATTCAGAGTCTCTTCTGACATCCATCTTGATTTTTCTTCCTCCTCTGTCTTTATAATGACCTTTCACATTCTTACAGGATGATATTCTTGATATCCTCCCACAGCTTATCTGGTCTTTGCTCATTAGTGATCAAGGCCTCAAACCATCTCAGGAACAGGTTTGAGGTGAAATGAGTATTTTGGTTTTGTGGGTTTTTTAAAACTTCCTTCTCACTCCCTTCCCATCCCTGATAACCATTCCAGAATGATTATCTGTAAATATCTCCTTGACTTCTTATAACAGTGGTCTCTTTTTCTTCTCTGAAAATGAAGATTATAAATTTTTTTTTTTGCTTCATTCCTCCAACACAAAGGCATGTGGCTCAAATCCATGAGTGTTCTGTGGGAGGAAGATGAGCTACCTCCTCCCGTGATAGTAAGTGCCTCTGAAAACCCACTGGAGGGTCAGATTCTGACTCAGTGGTTCACAGCAACAACAACCTCCCTTGCTTTTCTTCTCTGTTAACTGCCAAGAATTATCTCTTCTATGTATAAATATTTTCTTTGATTTTTATATAGTTGGTATTGTACCATGCTTGTCCTATTGGGACTAATGTATATCGCTTAGCATCATTTGGTTTTGTTTCATCAATGTGCAGATTTCACAAATTCTTGATTATTTTTCAGTAATGTATGATACTGCACTGTGTAGATGTACAATCATTTCTTTAGCCATTCATCCACTGATGGGCATGAATTCTGAGATATTCTTCCCCAGGACACCTTAGTGATGGATGGTTTTTCAGTATCTCCTGGCTCCAGCTCCACTCTTTGGAACTTAGCCCAGGTTATGACTCAGACTCTCCTCCTACCTGTAACACCAGTGGCCCTTTCCCCTTGCATCAACATCATTCAGAGGTGGGTGCATTTTCAGAGGTAAAGCCATTGAAATAAGAACAACCATATAGGAAGGTAAAACCAGACTGAGACCCAGGTAAAACTCATTTCCTTGGGCATAAAATTTAAGGAAGAATCAAGAAACTCAATAACAAAGATAAATAATACTTAACAAATTTTTAAAATATCATTAGTTAGTTAGTTGTTGTTGTTGAGAATACGTACAGCAAAACATGTACAAATTCAACTGTTTCTCCATGTACCATTTAATCACATTGATTACCTTCCTTAGTTTTTGTTACCACTCTCCCCCTACTTTCCTGAATTGGCCCTCTCCTATTAGTATAAATCCACTGGCCTCTAATGGAACCATCTCATCTTTTGAGTTACTGCTGTCAATTTGATCCCATATAGATGGTTATTAAAAGCATGCAATGCTCAATGCAGATATTTTTCAAATATTTATGTTAGACTATTACTTTGTTTTAAAAATACTTCATGAGACGTTTTTGGTTTAAAGTTTAAAAATTATCTTTGGGCACTAGTTTCTCTAAGAGTTCATCCAACATTCATGGTTGCAGAAGTCTTTGTATGCTCAAATTTTGAAAATCTGGTCTGCATTTCCCTCATTTCAGGAGTTTTTTTTAGAAAGCCTTTGATCAAAACGTTCAGTAATGCCAGGTACCATCCAGTTCTTCTGACCTTTTAGCAAAGGAAGCCATTTTAAAGCATTATTTTTTTTAAAAAAGTATGTAAAAGAAATCTATGATGACTGAAATAAAATTTAAAATATAGGCAGGATCTGATCTTAGACTTGCCTGACCATGTTTCACGTGTCTCACCGTAATCCTGGCCCTGATTCTGATAAAACACAATTTATAGATAGGTACCTCATCTTGAAAATAATAGTTTGCCAAATGGATCCTTATGATACACTAGGGGTTCAAACTCCCTAACCCGCAGGAACTTGAGACAGACCCTCACTAGACTGTGGCAGTGCTCTGGCACCTGTGCCTAAACCAAATCAGATGCCCTATTCACAGGTGGTAGAGATAAGAGAACGATGACATCTGAAGACCAAATCCAAGAAGGAACAAAATTTTGTTTTTTATTAATTTTAGTGAAAGTTTACAGAGACTTAGAGTTTCCAGTCATTCAGGAACAAATACTCTTAACTATAAAACAAAATGTGTTCATCTGAATGAGTGGAAAGCTGGCCAAGGAAGAATGCCATAAAGGACTCCCAGCACAATGATAATCCAATCTGAGCCTGAAGGACAGAATGAAATGGCACTCAGGTCTAACTAGACTACCACAGCAGAAGATGAACAAAGATTATTTATTGAAAAAGTAAATAAAGCATTTTCTGAATACCTGGACCAAATCAATTAAGAATGCCTCATAGGAGACACTTCGGTAATCTCGGATGACTTGATTATTCCAGATACCACAAAGCAGATCAGGCAATGGGTGTACCATACATGTCTTGAAAAGATCACATATCCCATTGAAATTATCATTGACACTTTTGAGAAGACCATGTTGGCTTATTGAAGAGATGAAGCATGAAACTGCAGTTATTCTAACAATGAAGAGAGAAATCAAGGAAGATTTAATTTTGGAGAAAATTTTAAAGCTTCTATAGAAAAGTAAGAGTAAATAGTGATGACAGATGTTAATCTAGAGCTAGGAAAAGGTGAAAATAGAAAAGAATTAGCTTAGAAGTGTGATATTTTAAAACTGTAAAAGAAGAGCAAAGGATCCAAAGAAGACCCAAAGTTAAGATGATACAATTCCTGATAAAGAAACCAGGAACTGGTTTGATTAAGGAACTGCTAGTTCTTGGAAAAATACATCATGGTTGGAAAAGCAAAGGGTCAGTGAGAGAGGAAGAACGTCAACAAGATAGATTGACATTGTGACTGCAATAATGGGCTAGGGGATGGTGGACATTGTGAGTATATCCCAGGACAGGAGAAGGCTTTGATCTATTATTTATAAGAGGTCCTACAACTCAATGGTACACAACAACAACATGAGTCTTAGTTGATTCAATAGCACCTCAGAACAACATTACACCATACTTGAAAAGTGCAAAAAAGATTTTATTTGTTGAAACATTCTATATTTCAAGAGTTCATGTTTCGAATACCAGTAAGATGTTCTTGGCATCTTGAAAATATGTTGTTGTTATGTGCCACAGTCAGAACTGACTAATAGCTGAATCACCAGTACATCTTCAGAGGCTGTAAATCACACAGGAGGAGATTTCTCATCTTTCTCCCATAGAGCAGGTGATGAATCCAAACCACAAACCCTCAGGTAGGCAGTGCAAATCCTTAACACTGGAACACCAGAGTTCCCTGGTAAAATGTTGGCATCTACAAGACAAGATATTTTGTTAACTAAGAAATAGAAAGACGATTATCCTCATTGTGTGTCTTCATTACAAAAGTTATTGGGAATTGATTATTCATAAGTTTAAACTCTTCTTATTGTCCCCATGCCTTTTACATTTCTCTAAGGCCTAGAGTTGACTAAGTACCTGAATATTCTAAATTTTTAAATTACTAATCTTTACATTGTACCAGGAGTTGTCTTTTATGAATCATAATTCCAAATGTCTTTTTAAATCTTAACAGAAACCGAGTTGTTGGTGTTTTTATGTGTGGCTGTTTAATATAGGTGTAAAATTTTGTCTGGTAGTTCACTATGCTACTTGAGCATCAACAATTGTCATCATGTTGGCTTGTTGACTTAATTTTTTAAGAAATCTAAAATAACAGAAATAAAACTCATTATAGTAATGATGCCTCATTAGAAAATGAAGAATACTGATGGACAGTGAAGGGGCGTGTGCGAGCGGCCTCCCGGCCCGGCCCGCTCC
>NW_006400166.1:1221446-1227544 GCF_000299155.1 Elephantulus edwardii
TCAATCCATATTGTAGGCTGCAGTCCTTGACACTCTGCAGCAGGTGCTTCAGGTCCTCTTCAGTTTCAGCAAGCAGGGTTGTGTCATCCGCATAAATAAATAGAATACTAACTTTTAAATCTTTCCTTAGTGATTCTGGATCAAAATAAAAGTCCATAATTACAATGTATTATGCAAAATGTAAGATATACTCATTTTGTGGTAAGAAAAAAACCCCACAGTGCCAAACTGAGTGGATTCCAGAACTTTAAATCTCCTCTCAATTCCCTTCTTTAGTTACTTTTGTAACTTGACTTCCTAAAAGGTTAAAATCTTAACTGCTGACTACTACTAATTGAAATGGCATAGTTTGCAGTATCGCAACAACATGCATGATTGCCTAGCTCCATTTAAGTGCAAGCTTCCCAATGGCCTTTAATACGGGGTAGAGAAAGCTCTTCCTTCTGTGTTTGGCCATACTGGCTTGAGAAAGCTCGCTACCTGGAAAGATGGCTGCCACATCTGTTGAGCTGGGAGTAGTCTGCACGAGGCTGAGGTTCTCCTATCCAGTCTGCATGTCGCATATCTGCAAGCCCACCCTATCATGTCTTCCTGTTTACTTGCTCATATATAAGTGTGCTGTAGCCCTCAATAAAGTTGAGCTGGAATGACTCTCTGAACTGCTCCCAGAATGGTATGTCTCATCAGGGTGTTGCTGTTCATTGCTGGGAAAAGGACAGGGACACATGCAAACCATTACAGTACAACAAACTTATATAGAAATGGTTGACTGAAAGAGTTGACACAGAATCTCAATATGAACAGTCAGAACAAGACCATAGGCCAATTGTGGAGCAGAACATCAACTGCTAATAGTTGAAGAAAATGTAAACAAATCACAGAGGCCAAAATACAATCTTTAGCATATGCCACATGATTTTTTTTTCCTCAAGAAAACATTTGATGCACTGTACCCTGAAGAATGAAGATCACATGAGCTATGGTACAACATCACACCTTAAGAAACAAAAATGTGATTAATATGCAGCACTAAGGAGCAATGATTTTGTAGGAGACATGGGAGAGTCTAGAGAGCCTTATACTGAGTAAAATAACTCAGTCTCATAAGGATAAATACTGCATAAGACCACTCTTGGCACTAACAGCCAGGAAATTAAAAGACATATTGCATTGAGAAAGTCTGCTGTCAGAGACTTCTCCAAAGTACTGAAGAGCAATGATGTCAGTCTAGAGACTAAGGTGCACCTGGTACATGCCATGGCCTTTGCCATTACTTGCTATGCATCAGAGAGCTGGACAATGACTAAGGATGATAGGAGAATTGATGGCTTTGAGCTGTGGTGTTGAAGAAGAGTATTGAATATACTATGAACTGCTAAGAGAACGTACAATTTCATCCTGGAGAGTGTGAAGCCAGGCTACTCCTTGGAGGCAAAGATTCTGAACCTTCATCTGACATACTTTGGACATGTTGTTGCAAGGAGGGACCAGTCCTTGAAAAAGGAAGCCATGCTGCGAGGTGGAGGGACAAGGCAGAAGAGGAAGACCTTTGATAAGATGGATTGACTCTTACTGGGGTAGCAGGGGTAAGTGGATCAGAGACAAAAAGATTGGCACAGGATAGAGCAGGGTTTAGGCCTGTTGTACATAGGGTAGCTATGAGTCACAGGCAATTCAACCGTGCATAACAAAAACAAGAAGACTACCACTATTTTAAAAACAGAAAAATAACTAGTAAGATGTGTGTAAATGTTCCAATGGCAAAGGAAAAGAGAGAGGGGGGTGGAAATGGAGTAAGGAGGGAAATCATAAGATAGCAGAGGTTAGTGAAAGGATGTGGAGGTGAAGGGACAGGAAAGATTCAATGAGAACTTGAGAAGATATGTGATAGGTGAGAATCAATAGTAATTCATTATATAAAATACAATGTATATAAATGATTGTATAAAGTACAGTGTACATGGAAGAAACCCAATGTAAATCAAAGATTAAAATACAATCAATATACATGCATGAAACACAAGATAAATGAATTATATGTAAACCAATAAAAGAAATTAAAAGAAAAACAAATTAGATGTTAGAAGAGACTCTGAAACTTGATTTAGAATGCAAAGAAGCTAAAGCAAAAGGGAGAAATTCTGAAAAGAGCTTAAGGAACATTTTAAAGGGCAACTCATAAAGACAAAAGTGAAGCATTCTTATAGAATATGCAAAGACCTGGAATTTGAAGAGCAAAAGAAAATAACACAATTTCTTAAGTTGAAAGAATTAAAGAGAAGATTCAAACCTAAAGTTATAATACTGAAGGATTTGAAGGGCAAAACATTGAATAATTCAGGAAGCAATTAAAAAGAGATCAAAGGAATACACAGAATCATTGGATCAAAAAGAACCGTCAAATGATATTTGACAAGGAAATAAAATCTCTCAAATGGGAAAATGACAATTTCTTCAAAAAATAATGCTGGCAAAACTGAACTACTGCTTTCAGAAAGCTGAAATAGATCCACATCTCACACCATACACAAAAATCAACTCAAGGTGGATCAGAGACCTAGGAATAAAGCCTAAAACTATTAAGTTCGTCAGAAACAAACTGGGATCAAGCTTACATGGCCTAGTCTGTGGTATATGTTGTTACGTGCCGTCGAGTCGCTTGCGACTCATAGCAACCCTATGTACAACAGCCCTAAACTCTGCTCTGTCCTGTGCCAACCGCACTGTCTCTTGACACTCCCATCCCGATTATCCCAGTCACTGAATCAATCCACCTCATAGAGGGCCTTCCCCTCCTGCGCTGTCCCTCCACCCTACCAAGCATGATGTCCCTCTCCAAGGACCAGTCTCTCCTCACAACATGTCCAAAGTATGTTAGACGGAGCCTCAGAATCCTTGCCTCCAAGGAGCCACCCGGTTTAACCCTTTCCAGGACGAATCTGTTTGTTTTCCTAGCAGTCCATGGTATTCTCAGTACTCTTCTCCAGCACCACAGCTCAAAGGCTTCAATTCTTCTTCTATCCTCCTTGGTCATTGTCCAACTCTCTGATGCATAACAAGTGATTGCGAAGACCATGGCCTATATCAGACGCACCTTAGTTTCCTAAGAGACACCATTGCTCTTCATTACTTTGGAGAGGTCCCTAACAGCAGACTTTCCTATGGCAATGCACCTTTTAATTTCCTGGCTGCTGGTACCAAGACTGTTGACTACAGAGCCAAGCAAACTAAAGCTGTGTACAATCTCAATCTCTTCACCATCCATCCATCCTGACGCTGCCAATTGGTCCAGTGGTGAGAATCTTTGTCTTCTTGACATTGAGCCTCAATGCATATTGGAGGCTGCAGTCCTTGACCCTCTGCAGCAGGTACTTCAGGTCCTCTTCATTTTCAGCAAGCAGGGTTGTGTCATCTGCCTAACGCAGATTGTTGATAAATCGTCCACCAATCTTGACCCCACATTTCTCCGCATAGAGCCCAGCCTCCAGGATAATCTGTTCTGCATATAGGTTGGTATATAGAGACTGCAAAATACAGCCATAAATGCACAATCTGTAGAGGACAAAACTGATGAATGTGGCATTTTAAAGATGAAATCCCTGTGCTCATAAAAAACTCTTTCCAACAGAGTGAAAAAAAAAACAAACCCCAAAAACCCTACTGACTTGGGGAAAAACATTTGGCAATACCATTTCAGTTTACAGAATCCTAAAGGGCCTTCACAAGACTGATAACCCAATTACAAAATGGGCAAAAGACATGGAAAGACTTTTCACAGAAGAAGATATTCAGATGGCCAACAGACACATGAAGAAATGCTCAAAATCACTGGCAAGAAGAGACATGAAAATCAAAACTACAATGAGATACCATCTGACCCCAGTAGAAGTGGTAAAGTTTAATAGGACAGCAGGTAATAAATGTTGGAAAGGATGTGGAGGGTTAGGAACTCTTATACATTGTTAGTGGGATTGTAAAATGGTACAACCACTCTGGAAGGTAGTTTGGCGCTTCCTAAAAAATCTGAACATAGAAATTCCATATTACCCAGTTATTCCACTGCTTGAAATATACCCTGAAAAAAATGAGAACTGAGGCACAAATGAAGACTTACTGCACACAGATGTTCACAGCAGTATTATTCACCACTGCAAGAGCATGGCAGCAGCCTAAATATCCAACCACAACTTAATGGATTGAGAAATTATGGTGCATTCACAAGATGGAATACAATGCAGGACACAGCAGCAATGACTTTGTAAATTACTACCTAATTCAGAAGGGACTGGAGACCGTTATTATAGATTGAGTATGATGATCCAAGGAGGGAGATAGTGGGAGGAGAGGGGTTAGGATGGGCAGGGAGACATTAATCATAAGATCACACAATCTGATTGGTCGAGGGATGGGAGTGGGTGAAGGAAATGTGAAAGACCCAGTGTGGAAAACAATGTATAGGAGTTTTGTAAATAAAACAGCATAAAATAAGTTAAAAAATTTTTAAAAATGGGAACTAATGCTCTAACTTTTTAGGAGGTAACATACGATAAAGGGTCAATAGTAGTGAAGGAAGATGTCAAAGATGCATGAAAGGTATTGGTGAAACACCAAGATTTAAGAATTAATAAAACACCAACTGAAATGTTTCAGCTAATGTATGCAGTACTGGTGCTTACTTACCTATGCTAAGAAACTTGGAAAACATCAGCCTGGCCACTTGCCCAGAAGAAATCTACATTTCTGTGCATTTTAAAAAGATGATCCAACAGTATGTAAAAATTATCAAGTAATATTAGTAATATCGTTGTTGTTTTTAGATGCCATCAAGTATGACTCATAATGACCCTAAGAACAACAGATCTGAACCCTGTCCTATCTTGTGCTGTCCTCACATTTCCTGATACATTAGAGCTTACTGCAGCAGTCATGGGGTCATTCTACCTGGTGGAGGGTCTTTCTCTCCTTCGCCAAACCTCCACCCTTCCAAGCATCATGTCCCTCTCAAAGGAATAGCCTCTCCTAGCAACATGCCCAAAGTACATGTGGTGAAGCCTCATCATCCCTGCCTCCAAAGAGCACTTCAACTGCACTCTCCAAAATATGTATGTTTGTTCTTTTGGCCATTCATGGGATATTCATTGCTCTCCTCTAACAACACAGCTTAAGGACTCTAATTCTTCTTCTTCTATCATCCTTATTCATTGTCCAGCTTTCAGTTGCATAGCAAGTGATAGGAAAGGCAATCAGATACACATTAGTCCTAAGACTGACACATTGTTGTTGTTATGTGCCATTGAGTTGCCTGCAACCCATAGCAACCTTACGTATAGCAGCTCTGAAGCCTGCCCTGTCCTGAGCCAGTCTCACTAATTCCAACACACCAACCCCCATTGCCCCAGCTACTGTATCAATCCATCTTCTCCTGTATCTTCCTCTCCTGTGCTGTCCCTCCACCCTTACAAGAAGGATGTCCTTCTCCAAGGATAGGTGTCTCCTAGCCACATGCCCAAATTATGTGAGATGAAACTTCAAAATCCTAGCCTCAGATGAGAAACTTGCTTTCACCCTCTCCAAGACAGACCTACTTATTTTCTTGGTGGTCCATGGTATGTTCAAGACTCTTTTCCAGCACTACAGTCCAAAGACATCAATAAATCATCTGTCATCATTAGTCATTGTTCAGCTCTCTGATGCATAGCAAGTAAGTGAAGACCATGGCCTGGTTTATGCACACCTTAGTGTCTAGACTGACATTGTTGCTTTTCTGTGCTCTGGAGGGCTGGTGCTAAGAGTGTTGATTGTGGAGCCAGGAAAGCAGTATTTTTCTTGCATGTAATATTACAGTTTCCATGTTCTGTTGGATCAAATATGGTCCTCTTGCAGTCCATTGGCTAGACAGCTGTTCTCCAAATTTCCTGGCATTGACTGGTGAGCACATGTAAGGCTGAATCTGTTAATTTATACAAGTCAATTGGAATCCCATTGATTCCTGGGGCCTTATTTTTTGCCAATGTCTTCAATGCAGCCTTCACTTCCTCCTTCATTTTCATTGGCTCCTATTCATATGGTACTTTCTGAATATTTTTTTTTTTTAGTGT
>NW_006400166.1:1227644-1236946 GCF_000299155.1 Elephantulus edwardii
TTAATCTATTGCCCATAGCATCTTTCAATATTGTAACTCAATGTTTAAATTTGTTATTCAGTTCTCTGGGCTTGAGAAATGAAGAGTGAGTTTTTCCCTTTTAATTCTCCAACTCCAGCTCTTTACACATTCCATTATAATACTTTTCTTTGTCCTCTCAAACTGTTCTTTGAAACTTCTGTTCAGCTCTTTAACTTAGGCATGTTTATCACTTTTGGGGTTTTTTTATGCTCCAGTGCAATTTTTAGAGTCTTTTCTGACATTAACTTTGGGTTTTTTCCTTTATCTTCTGTTTTTTTCTAATGATCTTTTGATTTCATCATGGATGTTACCTTTGATATCATCCCACAGCATATCTGGTCTTTGATCATTGGTGTTCAATACCTCAAACCTATTCCTAAGATGATATTGAAATTCAAATGAAATTGATTCAATATTGTATTTTGGCTCCTGTGTTCTTATTTTAATTTTCTGTGGCCTCAGTTTGAACTTGCACATGAATAATTGATAATCTGACCCACAGTCCACCCCGGCCTAGTTTTGACTGCTGATATTGAGCTTCTCCAACAATAATACCTAATCATATATCCCTTTTAAACAGTTCTCTCCCTCATCTGTTTCAATGTTGTATACATTATTTATCCCCTCTTTCTCAGTCTCCCCTCAACCTCAATGTCAGTCCGTTTTACAACAGTGGCATGATGTAATATTTGTCCTTTTGTGCCTGAGATATTTCACATAATGTCCTCCAAGGTGTCATATTTCACATAATGTCCTCCAGGGTCAACCATTTTGTATAATATTTCATAAGTTCCTTGTTTCTCAATGCAGCATAGTATTCCATTATGTGAATATACCACAGCTTCTCTATCCACTCGTTTGTTGATGGGCATTTGGGTTGTTTACAACTCTTTGCTATAGTGAACAAAGCTGCAATAAACATGGGTGTGCATATATCTGCTTAGGTGGCAGTTCTGATTTCTTTAGTGTAAATTCCCACTATTGAAATTGCTGAGTTAAATGGTATTTCTATTTGCAACTTTTTGAGAAAGCACCATATAGCCTTCCATAGTGGTTGCACCATTTTACACTCCCAGCAACAGTGAATAAGGGTTCCAGTTTCTCCACAACCTCGTCAGCATTTGATGTTTGCTCTTCTGTTAAATTTTGCTATTCTTACTGGGATGAGATGATACCTCGTAGTTATTTTGTATTCAGAGTGGAGTTTTTTTCCAGTAACAATGAAATGTTCTTTTCATGATGAAAGCAGTCTAATGTAATTAACCTTCCACCAAGTTTCTGGCTAGCCCACCTCAGAAATTATTTCATATCAGAGACTTAGTGCTGGTCTCTGCTGCTGGCAGTTTGTGTACTTGGAGTGGCTTTAGTCAAGCCGGCCCTAGTGAGTACAACTCCATGTTACTGAGCCCATGCATCACCTCCATCTCTCGAAGTGGCCATTATGGCCACTTTGTTCATTAGCTCCTTCAGCCAAGATGGAAGTAGTGTAAAAACTGGCTAATTTGTTTCCACAGAATGTGTCATCCTACCTGCTAAAAACCTCTTTTGCTTAAGTCACCCTTTGGTGAGCATTCACACAGGACACAAATATTTTTACTTCTTATGCCCAACCAGAGAGGTCTAACCACATTTTAAATTTTTCAATCATGTTTCTTCCAAGTTCCTGCCCATCCAGTCAAACCATTGACTACCATCCATGAATCATATAAAATCATACAGGTAGCTATTTTCTTTTCAAGCAAAATGTACACTCAGGCATACTGCTCAAAGTTCTGCCCACCCTGAGGATGTCACTCCACCACTACCCTACAGGGAGATCTCAGAAAAAGGCTAGTTCTATCATTGTCCAATGGTGCCTGCAATATACAGCACCATCCCAGGTATGAATTTTCTTTTCAGTCAATTGATCATACAGAGTCTACTTGAGGTTAAGGTACCAACTGGGTGACAAAAGGTAATGTGACCAGAGTAGAGGTCATGGGCAGATGGACAATTTCCTTATGACCCTCTATGAGGTGGATTGATTCAGTGACTGGGGTAATCGGGATGGGTGTGTCAGAGGCAATGCAATTGGCACAGGATAGAGCAGGGTTTAGGGCTGTTGTACATAGGGTCACTATGAGTGACAAACGACTCGATGGCACATAACAACAACAAACAACAATTTACTTATGCCCTCTGGTCCTGCTTGAGTCTGATTTCATGTGTACTTGAGGACTAAGGTGCATCTTATTCAGGCCATGGTCTTTCTGGTCACTTGCTATGCATCTGAGAGCTACACAGTGAATATGCATGACAGAAGAACTGATGCCTTTGAGCTAAGGTGTTAGAGAAAACTGTTGAACATCTCATGGACTGCCAAAGAAAGAACAAATATATCTTGGAGAAAGTACAGCCAGAGTGCTCACCAGAGGCAAGGATAAATAAAGCTTTGCCTCACATACGTCAGGCATGTTGCTAAGGTGAGGCTATTTGTTGCAGAGACATGATGCTTGGAAGGGTGGAGGGTCTTCAAAGTACAGTAAGATACTTAACCAGGTGGATTGACATGATGACTGCCACAATGGGCTCTAGTGTGTCAGGAAGTGTGACGATAGCACTGTGTAGGAAAACGTTCAGATCTGTTGTTTATAGGCTTGCTTTAGGTCACACTCAACCCAATGACACCTAGCAACATCCCTTCTTTTATATAAATACATGCTGAGAGAGATTTGTATGATATACCTCTAAGACACCAATTATTCCTAGGTGGTGAAATTTAGGGTAATTTTTTTGTATTTGTGCTTTTTTAATATACTTGTTTTGTGGCATTTTTTTGTTGTTGTTTTAATGAAAGTTTACAGAGACTTTGGATCTCCATTCATACATCATTGTACATTTCCTTCCCTGCCCAGCTCTCCCTCCAGTTCGTTTTTCTCTTTGAAGAGAATAAAAAAAAACCCAATTCTTTTATTGTTAGACAATCCTCCCCCACCAACTACACTTTACTGTGCAGCTCTTATTCTGAATTCTTGTCATGAAAATAATAGCTAATCATATATTCCTTTTAAATAGTTCTCTCCTTCATCTGTTTTAATGCAGTATACATTATTTATCTCTTCTTAAGTTCCTCCAACCCCGATGTCAGTCCCATTCTACAACAGTGGCAATATGCAGTATTTGTCCTTTTGTGACTGAAGTATTTCACTCAGTATAATGTCCTTCAGTGTCACCCATTTTGTATTTCATGAGTTCCTTGTTTTTTAATGCAACATATTCCATTGTGTGAATATGCCACAGCTTCCCTATCCATTCATTTGTTAATAGGCACTATGATCGTTTATAACTCTTTGCTATTGTGAACAAAGCAGCAACAAACATGGGTGCACATATAGCTGCTTGGGTGGCAGTTCTTATTTCTTTAGGGTATTTCCCAATAGTGGAATTGCTGGGTTATATGGTATTTCTATTTGCAACTTTTTGAGAAAGCACCATACTGCATTCCATAGTGGTTGCACCATTTTACACTCCCACCAACAGTGAATAGGGGTTCCAGTTTCTCCACAACTTCGTCAACTTTTGATATTTGCTGTTCTGTTAAATTTTGCTATTCTTACTGGGGTGAGATGATATCTCATAGTAGTTTTGATCTGCATATCTCTTAGAGCTAGGGATTTTGAGCACTTCTTCATGTGTTTGTTTGCCATCTGAATGTCTTCTTTGGTGATGTATCTGTTCATATCCTGTGCCCATTTTGCAATTGTGTTGTTTACCTTCATATTGTGGCATTTGAGTATTCTACAAATTCTAGACATGTTATTTCAAAATATTTTTCCCGGTAATTGGTTTCCCTTTTTACCCTGTTGGAGAAGGTTTTGGATGTGCACAAGGATTTGATTCTTAGAAGGTCCCATTCATCCATTTATCCTCTCCTAGTTGTAGGTTTTTCAGTGTGCTTGGATGACTGTTAATGTTGTGGGTTAGGACTACTAGAGTTCTTCCAATCTTTTCTTTGATGAAATTTATAGTCCTTGGTTTTAGTCCTAAGTCCTTGATGCACTTTGAGTTAGTTTTTGTGTATGATGTGAGGTGTGGGTTTATCTTGAGTTTTCTACAGATAGTTTTCCAATTCTGCCAACACCATTTGTTTAAAAGGCTGTTGTTTCCCCACTTAATTGATTTCATATCCTTGTCAAAAATCAGTTGACCGTAAGTAGATAGGCAAATTTCTGGATTTGAAATCAGAGAGTGATATGCCGCCTACCTTGTTTCTCTTTTTAAGGAGTGTTTTGCTTCTTCAAGGCCCCTTTCCATTCCAAATGAAATTGGAGATTGCCTTTTCCATCTAGTTGAAGAATGGAATTGATATTTGTATTGGGATTACATTGAACTTTTAAATGCTTTTGGTACTATTGTCATTTTCACAATATTGAGTCTTCCTATCAATGAGCAAGGGATATATTCCATTTCTCCAGGTATCTTTTTGTTTCTTGTAGTAATTTTTTGTAATTTTCTTTGAATAGATTCTTTGTGTTTCTGGTTAGATTTACTGCAAAGTATTTAATCTTGTGATTATCTATTGTGATGGGTATTGCTTTCCTTAGCTCCTGTTCTGTATCCACTTTGTCACTGCAGAGAAATCCAATTGATTTTTGTATGTTGATCTTGTATCCTGCCACTTTGCTGAATTGGTCAACTATATCCAGTTGTTTTCTTTCTGAGTCTTTAGTGTTTTCTAAATATATTATCATATCATTTGCATAGAGAGATAATTTTACCTCCTCTTATACATCTTATTTCCTTCTCTTGTCTTATTGCTATTGTTAAGACTTCCAATACAATATTGAAAAGGAGAAGGGGGGGAGGGAGGGGGAGGGGCAGCCCTGGAGTAGGGGCTGTGTTAGTGTGCGAGGCCCAGTTGTGGTAGCTGTGGTGACTACAGGACTAACTAAAAGCTACTAAAGTTCCTGTGGACACGAAGTAGAATTTCAAAGAGCATAATGGATGGAGAGAAGAAAACTGTGAAGGCCCAGATGTCATGTATGTCAAATTGATATCTTCTGATGGCCATGAATTTATTGTAAAAAGAGAACATGCACTAACATCAGGAACAATAAAAGCCATGTTGAGTGGCCCAGGTCAGTTTGCTGAAAATGAAACCAATGAGGTCAATTGTAGAGAGATCCCTTCACAAGTGCTATCAAAAGTTTGCATGTATTTTACCTAACAGTTTTGCTACACTAACAGCTCCACTGGGATTCCCAAATTTCCAATTGCACCCGAAATTGCACTGGAACAGCTGATGGCTGTGAACTTCTTATTGTTAAATGACATAAATTATAACAAACTGTTAATTTTTTCAGTATTTAATACCTACAGTTCAGTTAGTAATTTTTTTTCGTATAACATGTTGCCTAAATGCAGTTGAACTATATAAAGTTCATTGGAAATCAGATTATCTCCTGTTCTTTTTTCCATAGCAATCAGAGTTGAAATTTGTTTGCTGCATCAAACCAATTAAGGACATTTTGAGAAACAGAAATAGACAGACATGCCAGTTTGTAGGTGGTTTTGCTTTATCCTTTGGATGTGATTATAGAAATGTTTAAATGTAGGCATAAAGAGCATGTTCTACAGGTGAATAATGGGGCTAAGTATTTTTAGGTTTTTTTCTAAGAAACGTCATCTTACTAGCATTACCAGTTATACAAACAATTGCATTATAAATGTTTATAACTTAGCCAAGACATTGATTTTTATAACTCCCAAAGATAAGGTTTGAAATTTCTTACGTCTTTTGATAAACTGCAGTATTGTTTACATATATCTTGTCTTCTGTTTACTGCTACAATTTAAGAACTTATTTAGAAGTGATTTTTAGGTGGTCAGTAAGTAAACTGTATTACTTTGGTTTCTTGTGAATAGCACATTTTGGCCAATACAAGATACTGTACTTTAATTGACTATAAAGCTTCCTTTTGCAAATAAAAAAAAAAAAGAAAGAAAAAGAGACGTGATAGTGGGCATCCTTGCCTAGTTCCTGTTCTCAAGGGGAATGCCTTTAATCTCTCTCCATTGAGAACAAAATTGGCTCTCAGGTTTGCATATGTATATACTTTTTACTATTGAGGAATTCCCCTCTAATCCTATTTTGTTGAATGTTTTAATTATGAAAGGGTGTTAGATTTTGTCACAGGCCTTTTCTGCATCAATGAATAGGATCATGTGGTCCCTGTTCTTCGCTTTGTTAATGTAATGAATTACACTGACTATTTTTCCCATTTTGAGCCATACTTGCATACCTGTTATGAATTCCACTTGTTCATGGTGAATTAGTTTTTTGATCTATCATTGGATTCTATTGGTCAGGATTTTATTCAGGATTTTTGCATCTATGTTCATGAGAGATATTGGCCTATAGTTTCTATTTTGGTAGTGTCTTTACCTGGTTTTGGTATCAAGGATATTTTTCCTTCATAGAATTAATCTGGGAGAATTGTGTCTTTTTCTATTTTCTGAAATAGTTTTTGTAGAATTGGTGACAGTTCTTCTCTGAATGTTTGATAAAATTCACCTGCAAACCCATCTAGTTCAGAATTTTTTTTGGCTGGAAATGATTTTATTTCCTTTTCAATTTCTTTTGTAATGACTCTGTTTATGTGTTCAGTTTCAGATTTCTGTCAGGTTATGTAGTTTGTGCATTTCTAAGTATTAGTCCATTTCCTCTAGGGTTGCATATTTGAGTATAGTTTTTCATAATATTCCATTATTAGCCTTTTTATATTTTTTTCAGATTTGCATCTTTAAAAAAATTCTTTTAGTTTTGCTAGTGGTTTGTCAATTGTATTGACCTTTCCAAAGAACCAACTCCTAATTTTGTTGATGGTTTCAATTGTTTTTGTTTTCTATTTCATTTATTTCTGCCCTAATTCTTATCAGTCCAGTGTTTTTAGAGGGTGTCAGGTGTTCTTGCTGTTCTTTTTCAATTTGTTGGAGATGTTGGGTTAGAGAGTCAATGGTCAATTTTTCCTGCCTTTTGATATGTTTGCTAATTGCTATAAATTGACCTCTGATTACAGCTTTTGCTGTTTCCCCGAGGTTTGGGTGAGTTGTATTTTCATTGCCATTTGTTTCAAGAAACTTTTTCAATTAATTTTTTATTTCTTCTACTCATATTCAAGCAAAATATTGTTCAACTTCCAAATGTGTGGGTGTTTTCTCCTTTATCCTCTTGTTATTAATTTCTCATTTTGTATCATTGTGGTCTAGGAAGATTCTCTGTATTATTTCTATGTTTTTAAATTTATTGATGCTTGCTTTGTGGCCTAAAATGTCATCTATTCTTGAGAACCTTCCATGCACATTGGAGAAGAAGGTATACTGTGTTTTTTGGGTGCATTAAGCCTATAAGTATTTATGAGATCAAGTTGGTCTATTGTGTGGTTTAATTCTTCAGCATGTTTGTTGAGTTTCTTTCTCATAGTTCTATCTTCTCTTGAGAGTGGTGTATTGAGTTCTCCAACTACTATAGTGGTGTTGTCTATTTCTTTATTTTAGTTTTGCTAATATTCATTTTATATATTTTGCAGGTCTAGCATTTGGTGCATAGATATTTATTCTTGTTATATCCTCTTGTTTTATTGGCCTTTAAGCATTATGTAGTGACCTTCCTTCTCCTTTGTGATGGTTTTTGTATTGAAATTTATTTTATCAGAGAGCAATATGGCTACTCCTGCTTTTTTCTGGTTGCCATTTGCTTGGTATATTTTTTCCCACCCTTTTATTTTTAATCTCTCTTTATCTTCACTTTTCAGGTGTGCCTCACATAGACAGCATTTTGATTGATTTTGGTTTTTTATCCACTCTGCTACTCTTTTTTTTTTTTTCTTTTCTGGTGTATTTAAACCATTCACATTCAGAGTGATTATTGAGAGGCAAGGTTTTATTGCTATCATTTTGTTGAGTTTGTGTGTGTGTGTGTGTGTGTGTGTGTGTGTGTGTTGTTGCTAGTTACTTTGGTCCATTCTGCTCGCTGTGGCACCTCTGTAAGAAGAACATCTCTCAGTGTTTCCTTCAGTGCTTCTCTTATTTTTACGAATTCCCTTACGTTCTATTTCTCTGGGAATATCTTGATCTCCCTTTCATATTTGATGGACAAATTTGCTGGTACAATATTCTTGGTTTACAGTTATGTTCTTTTAGTGCTCAATATATGTCATTCCACTAGGTTCTTGCTCGCATGGTTTCTGCTGAGAATTCAGCACTTACAGATTACTTTTTGTTCCTCTCTAACTGCTTTCAGAATTCTCTATCTTTGGTTCTGGAAAATTTGACTATGATATGCTTTGGTGATTTTCTTTTGGGGTCTATTCTATATGGTGTTTGCTCAGCTTCTTGAATATATGTTTTCTTATTCTTCATTATGCCTGGGAAACTTTCTTCTAGTAATTCTTCCACAACTTTTTCAGTGCCTTTACTTGCTTCTTCCTGTTCTGGGATTCTGATAATCTGCATGTTATTTCTCTTGATTGTGTCCCACATTGTTCTTAGGATTTCTTGTTTTCCTTTTCTTTTCAATTCTGCTTTTTGCTTTAGCAGATCAGTGGTTACAATTCTGTCTTCTATTTCACTGGTTGTGTGTTCCATCTCTTCAACTCTGTTCATGTTGACAGCACCTGAAACTTTGGACTTCATATTTTGGATCATTGTTTCTTGTTTTTTCAGAGCTCTAATACCTTGTTTGTTTTACCTGTATTGTTTTTTTAAGCTCTTCCTAGTTTTTGTTTGTTTGTTTGTTTGTTTGTTTTGTTATATTATTTTATTTACAAAATTTGAATGCATTGTTTTTCAAATCAGATTCTTCCTATTTCTCTCAGCCCCTCAACAAATTGTACAACCTCATGATAAATCCTCCCCTTTCCCTCGAACATCCTCATCCCTCTGCTTTCACCCACCCCCGCCTTGGTTCCTCATACTCATTCTACAATAATGGTTTTACACAATATTTGCCCTTGTGGGACAGAGTTAGTTCACTTAGCATAATGTTCTCCAGTCCCTCCAAAGGTAGGTAATAATTTACAAAATCATTGCTTCTGTGTGTTGCATAATATCCCATTGTATGAATGTACCATAATTTCTCAATCTATTCGATTGTGGTTGGGCATCTGGACTGTTTCTATGTTCTTGCAATGATGAATAACACTGCTGTGAACATTGGTGTACAAGTCTCTGTGCCTCAGTTCTCACTTTCTTGGGGAGTATTTTAAGTAGTGGAATAGTTGGGTGACATGCAATTAATATGC
>NW_006400167.1:0-8619 GCF_000299155.1 Elephantulus edwardii
CAAGATCAACATACAAAAATCAGTTGGATTTCTCTACAGTGACAAAGAGAATACAGAGCCAGAACTAAGGAAAACAATACCCTTCACAATAGCTAATCACAAGATTAAATACTTGGGAGTAAATCTAACCAGAAACACAAAGTATCTTTTCAAAGAAAATTACAAAACATTACTACAAGAAACAAAAAGAGACCTGGAACAGTAGAAGATTATCCCTTGATCATGGATAGGAGGACTCAATATTATGAAAATGGCAGTACTACCAAAGGCAATTTACACTTTAATGTAATCCCAATATAAATACCAATCCCATTTTTCAAGTAGATGGAAAAGGTATCTCCAGTTTCATTTGAAATGGAAAGAAACTTCGAATAAGCAAAGCACTCCTTAAAAATAGAAACAAGGTAGGAGGTATCTCACTCCCTGATTTCAAATCCTACTACACTGCCATGGTGGTTAACACAGCATGGTACTGGTAAAATGACAGACACATAGATCAATGGCATAGAATTGAGAACCTGGAAATCAGCCCATCTACCTATGTCAACTGATTTTTGACAAAGAGATGAAATCAGTTAAGTGGGGAAACGACAGCCTTCTTAACAAATGATGTTGGCAAAATTGGAAAAATATCTGCAGAAGACTCAAGCAATATCCACCCCTCACTCCATATACAAAAATCAATTTAAGGTGGATCATGGACCTAGGACTAAAACAAGGACTATAAACTTCATTTAACAAAAGCTTGGAAGAACTTTAGTGGTCCTAATCCACAACATATACAGTTTTCCAAGTATCCTGAAAAATCTACAACCAGGAGAAGATAAAATAGATGAATGGAACCTTCTAAGAATCAAATCCCTATGCACATCCAGAAACTTCTCAAACAGGGTAAAAAGCGAAGCCACAGACTGGAGAAAGTATTTGGAATGACATGTCAGATAAGGGACTTATATCTAGAATTTATAAAATAATTGAGCACCACAAGAAGATAAAGGTAAATAATCCAATAGAAAAATGGGCACAGGATATGAACTGACACTGCACTGAAGAAGACATTCAGATGGCCAACAAGCACATGAAGAAATGTTCAAAGTCCCTAGCTGTAAGAGATACGCAAATCAAAACAACTATGAGATATCATCTCACCCCAGTCAAAATAGCAAAATTTAACAGAACAGCAAGGAACAAATGCTGATGAGGTGGTGGAGAAACTGGAACCCTTATTCACTGTTGGTTGGAGTGTAAAATGGTGCAACCACTGTGGGAGGTGGTATGGCACTTTCTCAAAATGTTACTAATAGAGATACCATTTGACCCAGCAATTCCACTACTGGGAATATACCCCAAGAAGAGCATAACCGACATCCAAGGAGATATATGCACACCCATGTTTATCACAGCTTTGTTCACAATAGCAAGGAGTTAGAAACAACCCAGTGTCCATCAACAAAGGGATAGCGAAGCTGTGGTATATTCATACAATGGAATACTATGGTACAGTGAAAAACAAGGAACTCATGCACTATTATTCAAAATGGGTGACCCTGGAAGACATTATGCTGAGTGAAATATCTCAGTCACAAAAGGACAAATACTGCATGGTGCCACTGTTGTAGAATGGGACTGATATCAGTGTTGGGGTAAGACTGAGAAAATCTTGATAAATTATGTATACTGTATTGAAACAGATGAGGGAGAGAATAAATTAAAAACAATATATGTGGTTACCACAAGAGCCCAGAATTAAGTTTGCCTAGGGGAGTGTGTTCTGTTGTGCATAGGGTTTTCAGAGGCCTGCTATTTCAGAAGTGGGTGGCCAACCCTTCTTCCTAGTCTGTCTTACTCTGAATGTTCACGGAGGGTGGAGGGACAGCGCAGGAGGGGAAGACCCTCTATGAGATGGATTGATTCGGTGACTGGGGTAATCGGGATGGGTGTGTCAGAGGTGGTGCGGTTGTCGCAGGATAGAGCAGGGTTTAGAGCTATTGTGCATAGGGTCGCTATGAGTTGGAAACGACTCGACGGCACATAACAAGAACAACAGGGGAGTGTACTTGGGCAGTGGGAGGCATGTGGGGGGATTGTATACCAAAGAAAGAATTTTTCTTGTACTTTTCAAAGAGAGG
Source organism: Elephantulus edwardii (assembly GCF_000299155.1). NCBI lineage: Eukaryota > Metazoa > Chordata > Mammalia > Macroscelidea > Macroscelididae > Elephantulus > Elephantulus edwardii. The sequence continues at coordinate 2,130 of NW_006400167.1, forward strand.
AGGAACCTGGGGCATGTGGGGGGCTGGGCAGGAAGAAAAGTGCAACAATGCATGAATGGAAATCCAAAATCTCTGTAAAGGTTCATTAAAGTTAATGAAACAAAATTTAAAATAAAGACTAATTTTTATCATTACAGGGAACTTCTAGGAATTTAAGCTGGATTCAAAAGAAGCCCTACCAGAAATTATATCATTGTAGATATCAGATAGATCAGGCCTATAAGCAGAAAATACCAGAAAGATCTTTACTTGTGTTTTATTAATTAAGCAGAGATGTTTTGCTGTGTGGATCATAACAAAATAGGATTACAACTGGGAAAAACGTGAATCCTAGAACACTTAATTTTGCTCATGAGAAACCTATTATCTGGCCAAGAAGCTGTTTTAAAAACAGAGCAAGGGAATACCGCATGGTTTAAAATCAAGAAGGGTACACATTAAGGTCATATCATTTCTTCAACCTGCGTGATGAGCAAATCAGTTGAGTTGCTGGAGTAAATGAAAAAGAATATAGCATCAGGTTGGGGAAACACTCATAAACACCCTATGTTTTGCAAATGACACAATCTTCTTGACAGAAAGTGAAGAAGATTTGAAGCACATTCTACAGTAAATCAAAGACAACAGCTTTCTATACAATCTCAACATCAAGAAAATACAAAGCCTCACCACTAGTCCAGTATACAACATGATTACCGATGGATTAAAGGTTGCAGCTGTCAATTATTTCATTTCACTTGGATCCACACCCAGCAGTCAACATAGCAGCAGTCAAAAACCAAAAGATGTTGCATTTAAGAAGTATATTATCAAGGATTTCCCAAAATTCTAAAGAGTAACGTTGTCAGTTTAAAGACTAAGGTTCATCTGATGCAAGCATTGGTGTTTTAAATGGCTTCCTGTGTATATAAATGTTGAGTGATGAATAAGGAACACCAAAGAAAAACCAATGCCTTTGAATTGTGTTGGTGAAGATTATTAAATATACCATAGACCACCAACAAACAAACAAACAAATATATTTTGAAGGAAGTGCAACTAGGGTGCTCTTTAGAGGTAAAGAGGCTGAAACTTTGTGTCAGTTATTTTGAATATGTTTATAGGAGAAATCAGTTTGGAAAGTAAATATTATGCTGGAAAAGGTAGAGGATCAACAAAAGAGAAAAAGACCCTCAAGGAAATGGATTAATGCACTGATTACCACAATGGGCTTGAAAATGTGAGAGATTTTGAAAATGGTGCAGGAGAGGGCAAGTTTCATGTCTGTTGTTCAGAGAGTTGCTCTGAGTCATAGACAACTTGACCCCCACCTAACAACAATAGCAGCAACAACAACATACACACATATGTATTAGAATTTTTAAAATAAATTGACATTTCCAGGCTGTCACCATTTCATATTCTCAGTCTATGCCTACTCTCTCTGCCATGTATTGTGCTTCACACTTCCCACACCCTAGAGTCCTTCTCACATCCTCCTCTGAGAATCATGATCACTCTCCCCACAAAGCACTTCTTATAAGGTGCTAGTGTTCAGATGAGCCACCCTCAGGAAAGTAAACAGGTGGGAATGGCTCCTTCTGATCAGCTGCAGAAGAGAAGAGCAATGTGCAGGTTGGCCACTATCAGCATCAGACACTTGGCGACTGTATTGTTTGTACCTTACTACATCAGTGGTACTTTGTCTAGTGATACAGGAACAGTTCTTTCTCAACAAGCCGCAGGAAGGGAAACAAGTAGGAAAGTTAAGGGATGTCTAGTAGCACCAGCTGAGACTTAGGGACCTCACTATTAGGACCTACCACTTCCCTAGACTTTGTCTACTCAGACACATGTGGATCACTCCTGACTGACTACAGAAGAGGATATGTGTACATGAATTGACCATTAACACCAAGTGGGACATGGAGACTGCACTTTTTTGGACCCTGCTGCTTTTTTGGGCCTGTATCTGTACAGGCAGGAACAGCCCACTTCACATCAGCTGTAGGAGAATAGACTTCAGCTGAGACTTGGAGACTACACTCTTGGGACCTTGCCATTTATCTAGACCTTTGTGCTCAGGTGGACCCACTAGAGCTGGGTACAGGGACAGATCCTCCAGCTTCTAGATCCTCAAAGGACAATGGGAGGAGAAGCTTGCCACAGGAAATGGAGAACAGAGCCACCTGTAGACAACTAGTGTGGAAGAGTGCTACAAGGAAAGTGAGTAGGGAGCAACACTTAAAAGTATGCAAATTATCAATAGGATCACAAAGATAAAGAACTGACAATGCCTAAACAGAAACAACAGAAATTGCTGCAAGCCATAACTAGTATAACTTGACATAATGTCAAGGAAACAGAAGGCAATTTCAAATATTATGGGGGGGACCCCCATAACAAACTTTCTACCAAAGCATTCATATCATATTACAGACTAAATGAGTACCCCAAAGACAAGAAATCTAAACATGGAGTCAAATGGACAGCTACTGAAGAAGTTACACATGATGGAGCGAAGAATTTAAATCCTAAATAAAGTGAATACCCCAGAATCAGGGTGCCGGATGAGATATATCATTGTGGTGTTTTATAAACAACTACTGAAGAAGCTACAAAAGATGGAAGAGAGAATTGAAACCATGAATAATGAGGTACATGAGTTATTAAAAAAAGCCATCACAAGAAAGAGAGGAAACAACTAACTCAGTAATAGAAATGCATGAAAATGCCATGCATATTATGAAGACCAAAGAGTAAGATTTTTCAACAATCTGGAGGAGCAAAAACAGATTCTCAAGGAGAGCTCTCTCAATGAAAAAAAACTGAGAAGACAGAAGGAAAAGAAAGGAAACATGAGAATCATGAGGGATCACATCAAATGGAATGACATACATGTAATCAGAACTCCAGAACAGGAGGGGAAGGAGGAAAGCACTGAAAGAATTATAAAAGAGATAATAAAACAAAAGTTCCTAGGTATCATGAAAAATGATGAAATCCATATTCGAGAAGCTCAATGAACTTCAAACTAGTTCCCAAAAGAAAAACATCGAGACACATGTCATTGTCAAATACTCCAAAACCAAAGATAAAAACAGCTCAAGAAAAACAAAGTGTCATTCACAAAAGAGAACAAATTAGATTAAGCTCTGATGTCTCAGCAGAAACTATGCAAGCAAGAAGAAAATGAGATGGCTCAAAGAAAACTATTGCCAGCCAAGGATCCTGCAACCTGGAAGGCTATTCATCAATTGCAAAGGAGAGAGTAGGTCCTTTGTAGACAAGCAGGAACATAAAGAACTTGTGAAAACAAGACCAAACTCTGCAAGAAATTCTAAGAAAAGTAATTCACAGAGACACAGAAAGGAAAGTGGATGGACCAAATAATCAGAAACAATAAAAAAAGGAATGCAACAAAATGGCAATGGTAAAACCTGGCCTGTCAAAAATCACACATAATGTGAATGACTTAAATACGTCAATTAAGTGAGAAAGAGTAGCAGAATACATAAAACAAACAAAATATCCCATCAATATGTTACCTACAATGGACACATTTAAAAAATGAGGAGAGAGACCACTGATGTGGTGGCACAGAGCAGAGACAGCCCATGCAGTGGTGCAGAGCAGAGATTGCTGACACAGACAGTAGGAATGGGAGTCAGCATTTTTATAAAAATAATTACTTTGGGGGCCCCCAAGAGCAGCAAGCCTCAGGCCCTGGTGGGAGCCACCAACCAAGCCACTGTGGGACCCACCAGCCAGGAGCAAGCAGGACAAAGAGAATTTACTGAGTTTTCTTAAGCCCCGCTGGACCCTGAGCCCCTCTGGGTGAGAACCACTGGGTGAGAGCAGCTGGGCGAGAGCTGGACAGCTAGAATTTGAGTGAGGGCCCTGTGTGAGCCCACCTGGACATATGGAATCAGCATGAGGTCCCCGCATATGCCTGCCCTGCCCCCATGCCCACCGCACACCCATTCTGCTCTGAACATGTGCCTCCATGTAGAGTTAACTAACTTGCCTTTAATCCAAAGCACCTTGATCTGACTTAGCTACAACAATAGGCTTCTCTCACAGGCTCTGAACAGAACCTTTTCTTGGATCAGAAGTTCAGAGAAAAACACAGACAAGGATGCTACCCCACCGTTTTCCAGAACAGTAACTTCAGATCAAGAACCTATCATTGTCTCAGGCAAGAAAAACTCCACCACAGCAATGTCATAAAAGAAGGCTCGCTCACAGCCTATACTAGCAAGATATCATCCCCAAAAGGTGACACAATATCAATATATTTGCTGAAGCCAGGAAGTCAGATGAAACTTTCTGACACACAATTAAAAAGAACAATGGTTGAATATTTTCAACGGGTGAAAAATAAACTTGAAGAATTACAGGACACTGCAAGTAATAACCAGAAGGAGCTTAAAAAAAACAATCAAAAACAACGCAGATAAAACAAATGGGGCACTAGAGGCTCTGGAAAAACAAGAAATCATGATCCAGACTATGAGGTCCAATGTTTCAGATGCTGTCAAAATTATGGAAGGACACATGAATAGAGCTGAAGAGAGGGAGCACAGAACCAGTGAAATAGAATATAGAATTGTCACCACTGAACTGCTAGAGCAAAAGCAGAATCAAAAAGGAAGGATAAAGAAGAAAACCTAAGAATAATGTGGGACACCATTAAGAGAAATAACATGCACATCATTAGAATTCAGAATTCCTGAACAAGAAGAAGCAAGTAAAGGCACCTAAAAATTTGTGGGAGAATTACTCGTAGAAGAAAACTTCCCAGGCATAATGAAGAATATTTAAGAAGATGAGTGGACACCATATGGAATAGACCCCAAAAGAAAAAAAACACCCAAGTTATATCATAGTCAAACTTGCCAGAACCAAAGATAAGGAGAGAATTCTGAAAGCAGTGGGGAGAAACAGAGTAAACTCTAAGGGAGATCAGATAAGATTAAGGGCTGATTTCTCAGCAGAAACCATGCAAGCAAGAAGACAGTGGAATGGTATATATTGAACACTCAAAGAATACAACTGTTAACCAAGAATAATACTATATCCAGCAAAATTGTGCATCAAATATTAAGGAGAGATCAAGATAGTCCCAGAAACACAGAAACTAAGAGAGTTTGTAAAAACAAGACTAATGTTGCAGGAAACACTGAAAGATGTTTCTTACAGAGGTGCCATAGAACTAGCAGAATGAACCAAAGCAACCAGCAACAACATAAAAAAACAAAACAAAACAAAAAACCTTAACAAAATGATAGCAATAAAACCTTGCCTTCCAATAATCACACTGAATGTGAATTGTTTGAAGGCACCACTGAAGAGAAAAAGAGTAGCAAATTAGATAAAACCCCCAAATCCATCAATATTCTGTCTAAAAACAAAACAAAAAAACTCAACAAAATGATAGCAATAAAACCTTGCCTTCCAATAATCACACTGAATGTGAATTGTTTGAAGGCACCACTGAAGAGAAAAAGAGTAGCAAATTGGATAAATCCCCCAAATCCATCAATATTCTGTCTAAAAATGAAGATAAAGAAAGAGTGAAAAATCAAAGCGTGGGGGGGGGAAATATACCAAGCAAATGCAACCAGAAAAAAGCAGGAGTAGTGATATTATTTCTGATAAAATAAATTTCAATGAAACAACCATCACAAAGGACAAGAAAGGTCACTACATAATGCTTAAAGGGTCAATAGAACAAGAGGACATAACAATAATAAATATCTATGCACCAAATGAAAGACTGACAAAATACTTAAAACAAACATTAACAAAATTTAAAAAGGAAGAGACAACATTACTATAGTAGTTGGAGACTTCAACACACCACTCTTAAGAGAAGATAGAACTATGAGAAAAAAACTCAACAAAGATGCTGAAGAATTAGACCACAGAATAAACCAACTCGACCTTATAGATAATGATAGGCTAATGCAACAAAAAAACCCACAAAGTTTTTCTCCAATGTGTGTGGAACATTCTCCAGGATAGATCACATTTTAATTCACATGGCAATCATCAATAAATTTAAAAACATATAAATAATACAAAGCATCTTCCCAAAACACAATGTTACAAAATTAGACATTAATAACAAGAGGATAGAGGAAAAAAAATCCATAAATTTGGAAGCTAAACAACACTTTCCTTGAACATGAGTAGGTACTAGAAGAAATAAAAAATGAAATGAAAAAGTTTCTTGAAACAAATGACAAGGAAAACACCACTTACAAAACCTCTGGGAAGTATCCAAAGCAGTATACCAGAGGTCAATTTATAGCAATAAGCAAACACATCAAAAGGCAGGAAAGAATGACAATTGGCTCTCTAACCCAACATCTCCAACAAATTGGAAAAGAACAGCAAGACCCCTTGACACTCAATGTCAAGAAGACAAAGATTCTCACCACTGGACCAATTGGCAGCATCAGGATGGATGGTGAAGAGATTGAGATTGTTCACAGTTTTAGTTTGC
>NW_006400167.1:8719-10896 GCF_000299155.1 Elephantulus edwardii
TACAGGCCATGATCTTTCCTATCACTTGTTATGCATCAGAGAGTTGGACAGTGACCAAAGAAGATAGAAGGAGAATTGATGCCTTTGAGCTTTGGTGCTGGAGAAGAGTATTGAGGGTACCATGGACTGGTAGGAAAACAAACAGATTCATCATGGAAAGGGTTAAACCAGGCGGCTCCTTGGAGGCAAGGATTCTGAGGCTCCGTCTAATATACTTTGGAAATGTTGTAAGGAAGGACCAGTCCTTGAAGAAGGACATCATGCTTGGTAGGGTAAAGGGCAGTGCAGGAGAGGATTGATTCAGTGACTGGGGAAATTGGGATGGATGTATCAGAGACGATGTGATTGGACAGAGCAGAGTTTAGGGCTTTTGTACATAGGGGTCGCTATGAGTCACAAGTGACTTGACAGCACACAACAACAACAACAACAACAACAACAAAACACCCTGAAATTATAAAAAATAGAGCAGAAATAAATGAAATAAAAAACAGAAAAGCAATTGAAAACATCAACAAAACTAGAAGTTGGTTCTTTGAAAAGGACAATAAAATGGATAAACCACTAGCAAAACTAACAAAGGAAAAGAAGGATAAGACAAAAATAATCCAAATAAAAGATGAAATGGGCACCATTGCAGCAGAACTGACGAAAATAAAAAGGCTAACATTGGAATATTATGAAATATTACTGTACTCAAACAAATATGAAAACCTAGGGGAAATAGACAAATACTTATAAATTCACAATCTGAATTGACACAAACCAAAATTAAACACTTGAACAAACCTGTTATAAAAGAAGAAGTTGAAAAAGTAATAAAACAACTTCCAGTCAAAAAAGCCCTGGACTAAATGATTTTACAAGTGAGTTTTACCAAATACTCAGAGAACAGTCACCAATTCTACATAAACTATTTCAGAAAATAGAAAAAGATGGAATTCTCACACACTCGTTCTATGAAGCAAACACATCCTTGATAACAAAGCCAAATAAAAATACCACCAAAATAGAAAACTATAGGCCAATATCTCTCATGACCATAGATGCAAAAATCCTGAATAAAATCCTGGCAAATAGAATCCAATTGTTGTTTTCATATGCCATTGAATCGCCTGCGACTCATAGCTACCCTACATACAACAGCCCTAAACTCTGCCCTATCCTGTGCCAATTTCACAATTTCCAACATACCTGCCCCCATTACCCCAGTGACTGAATCAATCCATCTCCTCGAGGGTCTTCCTCTCCTGAGCTCTTCCTCCACCCTCCCAAGCATGACGTCCTTCTCCAAGGACTGAAGCCTCCTTGCAACATGTCCAAAGTATGTCAAACAAAGCTTCAGAATCCTTGCCTCCAAGGAGCAGCCCAGCTTCACCCTCTCCAGGACAAACTTGTTTGTTTTCCTAGCAGTCCATGGTATACTCAATACTCTTCTCCAATACCACAGCTCAAAGGCATTGATTCTCCTTCTATCATCCCTAGTTATTGTCCAGCTCTCTGATGCAAGTGATTACGAAGACCATGGCCTGTATCAGGTGCACCTTAGTCTCCAGACTGACATCTATGTACTTCAGTACTTTAGAGAGGTCTCTAACCACTGACTTTGCCATTGAAATAAGTCTTTTAATTTCCTTACTACTGATGCCAAGTGTGTTGACTGTGGATCCAAGCAAACCAAAACTGTGTACAATCTCAGTCTTTTCATCATTCATTATGATGCTGCAAGTTGGCCCAGTGGTGATAATCTTTCTTTTCTTGATATTGAGTCTCAATCCATACTGAAGACTGCAGTCCCTGACCTTCCACAGCAGGTGCTTCAGGTCCTCTTCAGTTTCAGCAAGCAAGGTTGTGTCATCTGCATAACGCAGATTGTTGTTGATTCTTCCTCCAATCCTGATGCCACATTTATCCTCATAGGGCCCAGCCTCCCGGATAACCTGTTCTGCATAAAGATTGAAAAGATATGGAGACAGGCTACAGCCCTGGCATACACCCTTCTCAATTTTGAACCATGCAGTGTTTCCTTGCTCTGTTCTGACAACTGCCTCCTGGTCCAGGTACAGGCTTTGCATTAGCACAATCAGGTGTTCTGGGATTCCCATTCTTCTCAGAGTTAGCCACAGTTTGTTATGATCCACACAGTCAAATGCCTTTGCATAGTCAATGAAACAAAG
>NW_006400167.1:41520-43797 GCF_000299155.1 Elephantulus edwardii
AAGATAAACTCACACCTACACTAAAACTAACTCAAATTGTTCAAGGACATAGAACTAAAACCAAGGACTATAAACTTCATTAAAGAAAAGCTTGGAAGAACTCTAGAAGTCCTAATCCACAACTTAAACAGTATTCCAAACATCCTGAAAAATCTACAACCAGGAAAGGATAAAATAGATGAGTGGGACCTTCTAAGAATCAAATCCCTATGCACATCCAAAAACTTCTCTAACAGGGTAAAAATGGAAGCCACAGACTACAATTTATAGAATATTGAACACTACAAGAAGATAATGGTAAACAACTCAATTGAAAAAAAGGGCAAAGGATATGAACAGACACTTCATCAAAAAAATAATTCAGGTGGTAATCAATCACATGAAGAAATATTCAAAATCCCTATATCTAAGAGAGAAATAATTCAAAGCAGCTATGAGATATCATCTCACCACAGTAAGAACAGCAAAATTTAACAGAGCAGCAAACATCAATTGCTGGTGAGGTTGTAGAGAGACCGGAACACTTATTCACTGTTGGTGGGTGTGCAAAATAGTACAACCAGTGTGGAAAGCAGCATGGCGCTTTCTCAGAAACTTGGAAATAGAAATACCAATTGACCCTGCAGTTTCACTACTGGGAATATACCCTAAAACCCCAGAAGTGATACCAAGCAGATATATGCACACCTATGTTTATTGCCACTTTGTTCACAATAGTAAAGAGTTGGAAACAATCCAAGTGCCTATCAACAAACGAATGGCTAGAGAAGCTGTGGTATATTCGCACAATGGAATACTATGCTGCATTATAAAACAAGGAACTCAAAAAATACTATACAAATATTATAATGTAATTATAAAATTGTATATGTATATATTATTATAAAATTATTATACAAAATGGGTGACCCATGAGTCCATTATCTTGAGTGAAATATATCAGTCACAAAAGGACAAATACTGCATAGTGCCACTGTTGTAAATTGGGACTGACATTGGAGTTGGGGGCAAAGTTAAGAGGGGATATATAATGCATACTGCATTAAAACAGATGAGGGATAGAACCTTTTAGGAGGAATATATGATTAGGTATTATTGTCGTGGCAAGAGTCCAGAATGAGAGCTTCATAGTGGAGTGGAATCGAGGAGGTAGACAGGAATTTTATAGTAATGATTTTTTTTTTTACTTTTCAAAGAGAAAAGCAAACTGGGCATGGGGAGGCAGGGAGGAAAGTATGCAACTAACTATGAATGAATGGAAATCCAAAGTCTATAAATTTTCATTAAAATATTTTTTTAAATACTACTACTAGCATTGTATTATGAAATAAAAATGTTCACATTAATTAAAAAACCAAAAATCCTTTCTTCCCCAGAACCTCAGAATGTGACCTTATTTGGAATAAATTTGCTGTAAGTAACCACGTTGTAAGAAGAGACCGGTCCTTGGAGAAGGACATCATGCTGGGGAGGGTGGAGGGACAGCGTAGGAGGGGAAGGCCCTCTATGAGGTGGATTGATTCAGTGACTGGGGTTATTGGGATGGGAGTGTCAGAGACAGTGCGATTGGCACAAGATAGAGCAGAGTTTGGGGCTGTTGTGCATAGGGTGGTTATGAGTCTCAAGCGATTTGATGGCACATAACAACAACAAGTAAATAAATTTACTGCAATACAGGGGAGGGGGGAATAAAGAATTTGAACAGCAGTTTATCCCATTTAAAGGCTGTTAGTTAAAATTTTTATAATCTAAATCCCAACAGAGTGTGGAAACTACAGAACAATATCATTGATTTCACATGCAAGCAAGATTCTACTAAAGATTATCCAAAAACGACTGGAACAGCACATCAGCAGAGAATAGCCAGAAGTCCAGGCTGCGTTTAGAAGGGGTTGTGGTACTAGGGATATTATAGCTGATGCTAGATGGATCTTAGCTGAAAGCAGGGAATACCAGAAAATGTCTATCTGTGTTTCACTGATTATGCAAAGGCGTTTGACTGTGTGGATGATAAAAAACTGTGGCTGACTCTGAGAAGAATGGGAATCCCAGAACATTTAATCGTGCTAATGCGAAACCTATACTTGGACCAAGAGGCAGTAGTCAGAACAGAGCAGGGTAACACTGCATGGTTCAAAATCGGGAAGGGTACACACCAGGGATGTGTCCTGTCTCCATATCTTTTCAACCTGTATGCAGACCAGATTATCCGGAAGGCTAGGCCCTATAAGGAAAATTGTGGCATCAGGATTGGTGGAAGATCTATTAACAATCTGC
>NW_006400167.1:44356-50047 GCF_000299155.1 Elephantulus edwardii
GTGACTGGGGTAATCGGGATGGGTGTGTCAGAGGCAGTGCGATTGGCACAGGATAGAGCAGGGTTTAGGGCTGTTGTACATAGGGTCACTATGAATCGTAAATGGCTCGATGGCACATAACTACAACAACAAATCAACTGTAACTTAAATGCATTATTTTCCTCAAAGTAAGGAAGTACAAGTATAGCAGGTGATTAATTTTTTTCAAATATAAACATACCCTACTTTTCATGTGCTTTAATGATAGCAAGTTAAATTAACTTAACTCATCATAATGCTTAAGTTTATCAGAAGTGAGTTCATCCTGACATAGATGTTAAGGTGGTTCTTAACAACTAAGTAATTACATTGCCATTATTGTGCTGTATAATACAGCATTCAGTAGAGTAAATTTCCAAGAGTAAGTACACAACACCTACATTTCCAGTCAGATTTAATTCCATTTGAATAAAAAAAAGCAAAAATAAAAAGGGTGAGTGTGTGTGTGAGAGAGAAAGAGAGAGAGAGAGAGACCCACAAAGGTGAGCACAGAGTATTGAAGCCTTTTATTCTAGCATCCCTAAGTAGAAAAGTTGTAGAAGTTTATATATTTGAACAGTGTATGTAATTTATATTAATTGCAATCTTCCTAAAAGTCAGGATGAAATGAAATGTTCACATGGGACAAAAGATATGCTTAAGCAACATATCATACTTGCCCAATGCCACAGAATGTCCGGAATATTAGTAGCAAATAAAAAAGCTTAAGTCTATGGCCAACTGAGTTACAGATTTCGTAGCTTGGCTTCCTGTAATCTATTTTTACCCTGGATGATATGATGGCATCTCGCATCTCGAGTAGGGACACGTATGGAACACTCAAGGCTTTTGTGGCTTTATTTTTGTCTCCTAGTGGGTGTCAGTGGATGGGACTTGCCAGATGATATCGGATCTCTGGCTCTTAGTCCACCAGCGTTTGGTCTTGCCAGAATTTTAAAATGCTGTAATGCTTGGCTACACCTGCAGGCTGATGGCTATTGTGTTGTGAATTGATTGTAAATTGATTTTTACACTGGATGATATGATGTCTTGTGTCTCAAGAAGGGAGACATATGGAACACTAGAAGCTCTTGTGGGTATATTTTCATATCCAAGTGAGAGTGAGTGGATATGAATTGCCAGATGAATTGGGGGTCTCTGGCTCTTAATTACCAGTATTTGATCATGACAGTATAGAAAAATGTGGTAGGTCCCTTGGGCCACAGTCCCCTGAGCCAAATGGGATGAAAATTCCTTTAAGTGGTACAACAGTGATCTATTTGCACTTCTGAAGTAACTTAGAGTTGTTGTGATGATAGACACCTGTGCCATAGGTGTGTCCAACGCCACAATTGACTATTTAACATGGGCAGTGTTTGGTGGAGCTCCCAGCTTCATTTAATTTGGAAGCAGGAGTGGCATCCACTTCCTAATCCACATGCCTCTGGAATGTCTATAAACTTGGAGAAATGATGATAGTTATAGAAAGGCCTCAGGCCTTTTGCTTTTGCTCATTATATATATATATATATATATATGAGAGAAAGATCGCCCTTGTATTTAAATGTCAATTGAGCCTGAGAGCTTACTGTTACTATTTGGGGAGAACATTTTTCTAAGTTTTACAACACTCTTCTGTCAATTTGCTGTACTGAGATCATCTGGGTTTGCTAAGAAGCTGAACCTTGTGGTGTCATTAGGGGTCAAATGCCATAATGGATGCCTATGGTGGACAGTGTTTGGTGGAAGTCCCAGTTTAAGACCAGTTTGGAATCAAGAGTGGGATCCACTTCCTTAAACAAATGCCTCTGGAAACTCTAGGAACCTGGAGAAACGATGATAGTTATAGAAAGGCTTTAGGCCTTTGGTTCATAGGGTTGATACGAGTTGTGCTCAACTCGACTGTAATCATCATCAACAACAAGCCCTAAATTGTAAAAGATACTGCATAGAAAAACTTACACTGATTTATTTACAAAGTTTGAATACATTGTTTTTCACAAAAGATTCTTTCCATTCCCCCAGTGAATTGTGCAGCCCTACGATTAACACCCTACCTCCCCTGTCATCCTGACTCCTCTATTTCCACCCTTCTCCACCCTTGGATCCTCATACTCATTCTACAATAATGGCTATACAGTTATTCGTCTTTGTAGGACTGAATTAGTTCACTCAGCATAATGCTCTCCAGTCCTTGCCAGGTTAGGTAGTAATTTACAAAATCATTCTTCCTGCTCAGGTGTAGTATTCCATTGTATGAATGTACCACAACCTCTCAATCCATTTGTTTGTGGTTGGACATTTGGCTGTTTCCATGTCCTTTCAATGGTAAATAATGCTGTTATGAACATTGGTGTACAAGTTTCCATGTAAGCCGCAGTTCTCCTTTTCTTGGGGTATATCCCAAGCAATTGAATAGCTGGATCATATAGAATTTCAAAGTTGAGATTTTTAAGGAAATGCCAAACTGCCTTCCAGAGTAGTTGTACCATTGTACAATCCCCACCAAAAATGTAAAAGAGTTTGTATCTCACCACGTCCTCTCCAACACTTATACTTGCTGTCCTATTAAACTTTGCCACTGCTACTGGAGTGAGATGGTATATCATTGTGGTTCTGATTTGCATCTCTCTAATTGCCACTGATTTGGAACATTTCTTCTTATGTCTATTGGACTTTTTAATATCTTCCTCTGTGAAAATTCTTACTATGGCTTTTGTTCATTTTGTAATTGGGTTACCAGTCTTTTTCTTGTGGCAGCCCAGGAGAATTCTATTAACTTTTGTTTAGATTCTTGTCTGACATGATATTGACAAATATTTGTTCCCAGTTAGTAGGTTTTCTTTTCATCCTAATGAAAAAAGGTTTTGATGCACACAGGGACTTAATCTTTAGAAGGTCTCATTTATCAATTTTATCCCATTCAGATTGTGCATTTCTGGCTGTGTAGACTGGGCCTTCTAAGGTCGATCCCAGTTTGTCTTTTAGGAACTTTATGGTTTTGGGATTTACACCGAAGTCTCTGATCCATCTTGAGGTGATTTTTGTGTATGGTGTCAGATGTGAATCCTGTTTAAGCTTTCTGCAGATAACAATCCAGTTTTGCCAGCACCATTTGTTGATAAGATTGTTATTTCTCCATTTGATAGATTTTATTTCCTTGTTGAATATCAGTTGACCGTAGATAGCTGAGTCTATTTCTGGGTTCTCAACTCTGTTCCACTTGTCTTTATGCCTGCCGTAGTACCAATACACACTGTTTTGGTTACTACTGCTGTGTAGTAGGTTTTTAGGTCAAGGAGTGTTATGTCTCCCACTTTATTTTTGTTTCTTCAGAACTATTTTGCTTATTTGGGGTGTCTTTCCTCTCCATATAAACTTGACAATTTCCTTTTCAATCTTGTTGGTATCTAAGTTTGGTATCTGTATTGGACTATGCAGATTGCTTTTGGTAGGATTGCCATTTTCACCAATATTGAGTCTTCCTATCAGTGAACAGGGCACATTTTTCTATTTCTTTAGGACTTTTATTGTGTTTTGCAGAAATGTTTTGTAATTTTCTTTGTAGAGGACTTTTGTATTTCTAGTTATGTTCATTTCCAAATATCTCTCAATTTGTGGTTGTCTATTGTAAATGATATTGCTTTCTTGATTTCCTTCTCTGAGTTCTCATTGTTACTGTGGAGGAATCCCTCTGATTTTTGGATATTGATGTTATATCTTATCACTTTAGTAAATTGTCCTACTTGCTCTAAGAGGTTTTTATTGTTGAGTCTTGGGATTTTCTAGGTACACTCTCATATAATTTGCATATAGTGATAGTTTAACCATCTCTTTGCCAATCTGGATGCCTTTTATTTCCTTCTCTTCTTGTATTGCCTTAGCAAGCACTTCGAGTACAATATTTAATAGAAGTGGTGAAAGTGTAAATCTTTGTCTGGTCCTTGTTCACAAGGAAAATGCTTTTAGTCTTTCTCCATTGAGAATGATTGGCTTTTGGTTTTGCATATATTCTTTTCACTATGTTGAGGAAATTCTCCTCTATTCCAATTTTGCTGAGTGTCTTAATCAGGAAGGGGTGTTGGAGTTTGTCAAATGCCTTTTCTGCATCAATTGCTAAGACCGTATTGTTCTTATTTACTTTGTTAATATGATGTTGATTGCTTTTCTTATGTTGAACCATCCTTGTATACCTGTTATGAATCTCACTTTGTCATGATGAATTATTTTTTTATGTGCCTTTGGATTCTATATTTGTTAAGGATTTTTGCATCTATATTCGTGAGAGATATTGGTCTATACTTTTCTTTCTTGGTATTATCTTTGCTTGGTTTTGGTATTATGGTTTCGTTTTCTTCATAAAAGGACTCAGGGAGAGTTCCTTTTTAAATTTTTTTTAAAATAGTTTAGGTAGAATTCATGATAGATCTTCTCTGAATGTTTGGTAGAATTCAGCTGTGAAGCCATCTGGTCCAGGACTTTTCTTACAGGGAAGTTTTATGGCCTTTTAAGTTTCTTCTTTGTGATGGGTATGTGCAAGTGTTCTATACCTATTCTTGTCAATATGGGTAGAACATGAATTTCAAGGAATTTGTCCATTTCTCTAGGTTTTCTAATTTATTAGGATTTAGCTTCCCCCCATACTATCAATTTAATATCATCTGGTTATGTTGTGATATCATCTCTATCATTTCTTAATCAAGTTATCTGTGTCTTTTTTCTTTTTCTTTTGTTACCTTTCTCAGTGGTTTTTAAATTTTGTTGACACTTTAGAAAAACCAGCTCCTGATCTTACTGATGATTTTTATCGTTTTTCTGTTAATTTCAGTTCTTATCCTGATAATTTCTTTTCTTCTAGAGGTTGGGGGATTAGATTGTTCTTCTTTTTCTAGTTGATGAAGATGTTGAGTTGATCATTGATTTTCTTCTTTCTTCCTCTTTTATGTGTGGCCTACTGCTATGAACTGCCCCCTTTCAACTGCCTTAGCTGTATCCCAGAGCTTCTGGATTTTCATTTTCATTTATTTCAAGGAATTTTTTAATTTCATTTTTTCTTTCTTTATAACCCAGTCATAATCTAATGGAGAGTTATTTAGCTTCCACATGAATGATTTAGTATACTTTACTCTCCTGTGGTTAATTTTTAGTTTTATGGCATTGTGATCTGAAAAGATATTTTGTATTATTTCAACATGTTTTAGTTTGTTAAGGCTTGCTTTCTGTCCTAATATGTGAATAGTTCTGGAGAATGTACCATGTACACTTGAGAAGAAAGTGAATTGAGTTTTCTTTGGGTGCAGTTCCCTGAACACATCCACAAGGTTAAGTTGGGCTAATTGTGTAGTTTCAGGCCTTCTGCAACTTTGTTGCATTTCTTTTGGGTTGATCTATCCTTTGATGATAGTGATTTATTGAAATCTCCTACTGCTATTGTGGTGGTGTTTATGTCTTTCTTCAATTCTGTTAATAGTTGTTTTAAGTATATTTTTAGGTCTATCATTTGGTGCATAAACTTTGACCAAGGTTATTTCTTCTTGATCTATTGTGACTTTAATCAGTATGTAATGCCCTTTCTTATCTTTGATGGTGGTTTTCATTCTGAAATCTATTTTATCAGGGATTAATATTGCCACTCTTGCTTTTGTGAGTTTGCCATTTGCTTAGTATATTTTT
>NW_006400167.1:50621-53023 GCF_000299155.1 Elephantulus edwardii
TCCTTATCTTTTAATTTGAAGAATTTTACTATCATATATCTCAATGTTTTTCTTTTTGGGTCTATTCTATTTGATATTTGTTGTGCTTCTTGAATGGGGATTTCCCTGTTCTTTAAAATACCTGGGAAGTTTTCTTCTAGTATTTCTTCTACAATTTTCACAATGTTTTCCCTCTCACTCTCCCATCCTGTAATTTCATTCATATGTATGTTATTCTGTTTGATGTCATCTCACATGATTCTAACATTTTCTTCATTTAAAAATATGGAATGCTTCACAAATTTGCATGTCATTCTTGTGCAGGGGTCACATTAATCTTCTTTCTATGGTTCCAATTTTAGTATATGTGTTGCCAAAGCATAGCATGTAATTTTCTATTGTTAAAGCAGAAGTAGGCCATTCAAGTTCAAGAAAAGAGCTACAATTTATTTCACAGCCTCATCTATTTGCTTGCCTTTGAATTATGTGTCCTTTCTCCAAAGTTGTGGTCTTCAACTTCTGTTTTAGAAAATCCAAAAAAGAAAATACATAGAATTTAATATAATAGAGGTTGTATTTAGAGTAATACATAAAGTTATAATTAAGACAGATTGAAGTTTAACATTAAGAACACAAAGATTCTCACCGCTGGGCCGATTGGCAGCATCAAGATAGATGGTGAAGAGATTGGGATTGTTAACAGCTTCCTTTTGCTTGCCTCCACAATCAACACTTTGGGTACCAGCACTCAGGAAATCTATATAGACAAATTACATTGGGAAAATCTGCTGTCAAGGACCTCTCCAGAGTACTAAAGAGTAATGATGGTAGTCTGGAGACTAAGGTGCACCTAATCCAGACCTTGGTCTTCTTTACATCCATGAGAGAATTGGGTAATGAGTAAGGATGATAGGAGAACAATCAATGCCTGTGAGTTGTGGTGGTGGAGAAGAGTGTTCAACATATTAGGGACTCCCAAGAGGTCTGTATTGGAGAAGATGAACCCATATTGATCCTTGGAGGCAAGGATTTTGAAGCTTTGTCTCATATACTTTGGAAATATTGCTAGGAATAACCAGTTCTGGGAGAAGGACAACACGCTTGGAAGGGTAGATGGTCAACACAATGACCAAGACAATGGGGACAGGTGTGTCACAAACAGTGAGACTGGCTCAGGATAAAGCAAGGATCAAAGATACTGTTCATAAGATCACTATAAGTTTCAGGGTGAAGATCTTCTCTCACTATTCTAAAGGGCCCCTTTGGCAGTAGGAAACACATAGACTATTATGGAGATTGATTTTGGAATGTAGATCCACTGTTATCAATTGTGCTTAGCCGTACATGTTCATGTCCGTGAAGATGTATAATGGAAATGTTGCAGCCTAGAAGACATAAATTTAACTAACAAGTTAAAAGTACATGAGTCAAAAATTAAAAAGCAATAATATTCCAAGTAGAGGTTCTAATAGTGGCACAAATCAAGTTACAGAGGGAAGGTAGTTCTTAAAATAAAAGGCCTATTGACTATCACTTTGTCTATTATAGTATAAAGGTTACAAGATGTAGAGGCTCAACTACGTCATTTATTGTTCTTAAGTCCTGGAGCAAATTCCATCTACCACTGGGTTGTTTTACAACTCGGAAGTTCGCATGCATGGCAGAGGTGAAGTAAGAAACTGCTTATGAGGTTTTCCGTCAATTCCAACATCAACGAGATGCTCCGCTGGCGAAGGAGTGGCAATCACCTCCTGTATCAGTCAGATCTGATTTGATGGTAGACACACAAAAAAATAACAATCTATTTTTTTAAGACTCTACCTTTCTACTGTAAAGACAATTTCTTGACTTTCTTTTCTTTTTAAAAAAAATAATGTTAATGAGAATTTACAGAGGTTTTGGATTTCCATTCATTCATTGCTGCAATTCTCTCCCCGCCCATTCCCCCCACCCCGGGTCGCTCCTCTCTTTCAAAAGTAAAAGAAACACTCCTTCCATGGTACACAATTCCCCCGCACCCCTCCCACCGCCTCAAGTACATTCCACTATGCAACCTTAATTGTGGAGTCTTGTGATAACCATAAGACCTTATCATACATCACTTTTAAATTATTCACTGCCTCATCTGTTTCAGTGCAGTATACACAATTTATCCAGTTTTTCTGTCTTACACCAACCCTGATATCAGTTCCATTTTACAATAGTGGCACCATGCAATATTTGTCCTTTTGCATCTGAGCTATTTCACTCAGCATAATGTCCTCCAGGCTCACCCATTTTGAATAATATTGTATGAGTTCCTTGTTTTTCAATGCAGCGTAGTATTCCATTGTGTGAATATACCACAGCATCTCTATCAATTCGTATGTTGATGGGTACCTGGGTTGTTTCCAAGTCCTTGCTATTGTGAACAGAGCCGCAAT
>NW_006400167.1:84637-90244 GCF_000299155.1 Elephantulus edwardii
TGTCCTGTAGAACTTCTGTTTAGATTATATTTCCCCTTCTGGCCCGAGGGCCCGCCGGAAATCCTGGGTACCTGTGAAAAACGCCTGTCTGTCGCTATGAGTCGGAAACGACTCGATGGCACATAACAACAACAACAACATACAAAATATCCAAACTTTGCATAATCTTGTACCATTCTCATAATCTCTGCTGTGCTCAAGCCTTATATTAGGCTCAAGGTGGGGAGGTCTGTAGACAAATTTTATGCACTCTAGCTTTAAGAAAGATATTTGAGATTCATAGTAAGTGGTTAAGTATTCCACATAATTATTTTACACCATTTAGTAAATAAAATCGAACAAACACATGTCACAAAATTACTGCACAACTCTGTGGGTTTTCTGGTAACTTTTCATCTTGATTCTACTTATGGACACTCAGGGTGGGATGACATCTTGAGGAACAGATATTTCCTTCTCAATTTCTCCTGTTCTCTTGCCATAGATCCCCAATTTCATCTTTCTGTTGAATCTGAGAGAATCTCTTAGTGTTCAAGAAAATTAATAAAAGCTCAAAACCATCATTATGTTTTTGTAACAGTACAGATAAGTTTATAATATAAAGCAATATTTTTTAATTGCTCCAATTCTCTATTCCAATCACAGGGGCAAACTGTAAATGTTTCAGTTTTTCTCCTCTCTGTCTTTATCTTGATTATACTATACTTTCATAACTGGATTTGTGAATTTTAGACATTCATATGTGACATTTAACATGAAAAAGGACCCCTGCTGGCATAGGTAATTATGCCTTTCACTGTTAACTGAAGAATTGCCAGTTCAAATCTACCAACTGCTCTGCATGTAAAGCTGTCAGCCATTGAAAACCCAGTGGAGGATTGTTGTTGTTGTTCTTCTTCTTCTTATTATTATTATTATTTTATACTGGTTTATATCCAAAGTTCACAAAGTTTATTTACATTGTTTCTCAAACTGGATCTTTCCCCTGTCATTTGCCCATCCCTTCCTCCTCCCATCAAAATTTGTGACCCTATAATTAAGCTTCTCCCTCTCCACTCCTTGGATCCTCATACTTGTTCCACAATATGGTCTTATACACTATTTGTCCTCTCCCATGTTAGATAGTAATTTACAAAATCATTGCTCCTGCATGCTGCATAGTATTTATTTGTGTGAATATACCACAATTTCTCAATCCATTCCAATGAAGTTGGGCATTTGAGCTGTTTCCATGTTTTTGCTATGGTGAATAATGCTGCTGTGAATATTGGTATACAAGTCTCGGTTTGTGCCTCAGTTCTCATTTTCTCAGGGTATATTGTCAGCAATGGGCTGACTAACGTCTCTCAAAACAAGTGCCTACACAACACTGATCAGTGAAAGAGCTGGGTCATATGGAATTTCTATGTTCTGCCTTTTTGAGGAAAAGCCAAACTGCCTTCCAGAGTGGTTGTACCATTTTACATTTTCTACCAACAGTGCATAAGATTCCTGTCTCACCACATCCTCTCAAACATTTATTACTTGCTGCTCTGCTTAATTTTGCTACTGGGATAAGGTTGTACCTCACTATGGTTTTTACTTGCATCTCTTTTACTGCTAGTGATTTGGAGCACTTCTTCAAGTGTCTGTTAGCCATTTGAAAGTCCTCCTCTGTGAAAAGACGGTTGCTTTTGAATCAGAATTCACTTGACAACAGGAGATCAATATTAAATATGACACTAGTCACCTAGATACAACCCTACTTACTGTATTTTATAATTATAGTTCTTTGTACCTACATACTGAATTTTATAATTATAGTTCTTAGTACTTACATGTGTTACCTTTTAATTTAAACCATAGTGAACAGATATTATTAGTTATTAGGTGTCATCAAGTTGAGTATGATTCATAGAAACCCTATGAACAAAACACCTGAACCCTGTTCTATCATGTACAATCCTCAAATTTTCTGACATACAAGAGCCCATTGCAGCAGTCATCATGCCATTCTACCTAGTTCAGGGATTTCCTCTGCTTTGCTGACTATCCAAGCTTCCCAACATCATGTCCTCCAAAGAATAGCTCCTCCTAGCAATATGTCCAATGTATGTGAGGTGAAGTCTCATCATTCTTGCCTCCAAAGAGCACTCCAGCTGTACTCCCTCCAAGACATATTTGTTCATTCTCTTGGCCTTCCATGAGATGTCCTGTGCCCTTCTTCAACACCACAGTTCAAAAGAAGTATATTCAAAACCAATTCTTTAACCTAAACTCAGTTTGTGACAAGGCTTAGAAAGACATTAGCTTAGTGGAGAATAGCTGATAGTCCTAGAAAAACAAAGAGCAAGGAAAGAGATTTAATGAGGTTTTATTTGGCCCCCAAAAGAAAGTGTTAGCAATGGGCAGACTAATGTCTCTCCAAACAAGTGCCAAATATTGGACACTTGTGACTGATCTCTACATAACACTAACTGAAGAAGTGGAAATTTGGCTTAGTCAATAGAAATGCCTCAAGAGACTCTAAACACACTTTCCATGGGTATTTTAAAGAAGAAAGTAGCCATTGTCTGTGACTGGACAGCCACTGAGCCTTCATTTAATTAACATTTATAATTGAAATTTGAGGAAAGGGGAAAAGGAAATCCTTGTCAAGCTGGCCAAATTTAAAGAGAATGCTTTGAAAGGAACAACTGTAAGCATTGTTCAGTACTGTCAGAAATACTGGGAGCACTGCACCATATTTATGAAGTGATCTGAGGCAGGAAATCTCAGAGACCCTGCACAGAATGAAAATCATAAAGTGTCTTAGTTGGTGATTCCATCTGTCTTTATATCTGAAATGAAATTTGCTGTCAGTAGAGAACAAGAAAAACAAGAGACTATTTGGTAGGAAATAGTAAGCTAGCAGATAAATCCTTCTGTGTGAGTTCCAAAACATCTCTGCATTCAGACTGTGATGAGGCTCTTATTAAATTTCACAGGTTTAAACTTGACACAAAGTCATTATAGAAGAGGAGTAAGTGATTTGGGAAGTGTGAGCTGGGCCTTCATAGCTGCAAGATCATACATAAAGTAGGGACTCGATCTGAGCATCTCAATACCTTGAATTGAAAATCAGAAGGATGAGAATGTATAGGAACATTCCTATACAGTTCTGCTACACATTAAGGAACACTCCCAAATGGTTTTATCATAAGACCTTGATCGAACTATCAAACTCAGTCATTTACCACCAGCCCGTTTGCTTTCCTGAAACTTATTGAAACTAGACAAACAAGGTAGCT
Source organism: Elephantulus edwardii (assembly GCF_000299155.1). Taxonomy (NCBI): domain Eukaryota; kingdom Metazoa; phylum Chordata; class Mammalia; order Macroscelidea; family Macroscelididae; genus Elephantulus; species Elephantulus edwardii. The sequence continues at coordinate 87,907 of NW_006400167.1, forward strand.
TTTTCTCTTCTGAGGACTTACAAGAATTAGACAAATAGCCCTATCTTCCCTTCCTGAAATTTAAAAGTACTCAGGAGCTCTGGTGTCCAACTGAGTAAAGAGTTGTGCTGCCAAACCAAAGACAAGTGATTTGAATCTACCAGTGGATGAAAGATAGGCAATCCTTTCCCTTGTGATTATGGCCTCTTAAAACTTGCTGCGAGTCAGTTCTGATTAACAACACAGAACAACAACTACAATAATATACAAATACCTATTCAATCTGTAAGTGGAATAAATCATTCAAGAAACTGGACTACATAAAGAATGTGACATCAGGATCGAAGGAAGACTCATTAACAACCTTCATTTTGAAGATGACACTACCCTGATTGCAGAAAGTGAAGAAGATCACTTACTACAGAAGGCCAAAGACTACAGCCTTCTATATGGATCACATCTCAATATCAAGAAAACAAAATACATCACCAACTGGACATCATCATGATAGATGGTAGACACATCATGATAGAGAAAAAAATTAAAGTTGTCAAGGATTTAATTTTATCTGGATCTATAGTCAACATCTGTGATAGTAGCCATCAAGAAACCAAAAGAAAGCCAACATACTGAGGTATAGGAGAGAAAACACCTTCAACTTTCCCAAAGACGAAATGCTTCAGTTGAAGAACCTGACTGAAGGACCATTTGGTAGACCAACAGGGACAATGGAATGTAGAAGAGGGGCTGCAACTAGGTGAGATTCCTGAAGTGATATGAAAGGATGACTAGAAAGGATGTGAAGGACTTTTTAAAAAGGCAAACTTTCCCTCTACACAGACCCACAAACAACTGTTAGTAGAGTGTGTTGCTTACTTACATAAATGGAACACTTTAAACCTACAAGTAATCAGTAACATCATAAAGTTAAAGAACCAACCTATGCAGACACAACAGAAACACCTACCACATAAACAAAAAAAAAAACTTCACATAATGTCAAGAAAGCAACGATTAGCCTCAAAGATTGGGAAAAAATACAAGCCTTCCCCTTAAAAAGCAGAATGTATTGCAGACCAAATAGAAATATATAGAGGTAACATTATATAAACAGCTACTGAAAAGATACACATGATGGAAAAAAGAATAGAAGCCATAAATAAGGTGAATACCTCAGAGATAGGGAGTTAGAAGAAATATATTGATTTGAAAGAATATGATCAACTACAGAGAAAATTGCAAAAGATGGAAGAAATAATTGAATAAAAGGTAAAAAAAATTAAAAATAATCACAAATAGAGGGTACAACCAACACGCTACTGGAAAGAATAGAAATGCATGAAAATGCAGTGCAAATGATCAACACTGAAATGGCAAATGTTTCCAAAATTCTGGAGGGACAAACCTCCCCCCAAAAAAACAAACACCAAAAAACAACAAAAGAAATCCAAACAACAACAACAACAACAACAACAAAAGAGTTGGGGTGAAGAGTCAAGAACTTCAATGGGAACATACCAAAACCAAAAAAAGTCAGAGAGGAGATGGGAGGAAAATAAAGAAAACATTAAAATCATATGGGATGACATCAAAAGGATCAACCTATGAATGATTGGAATTACTGAGCAGAAAAGAAGCAAGAAAAGCACTGAGGAAATTGTGGAGAAGTACTAGAAGAAAACTTCACAGGTATGGAGAGTGAGGAAATTCTCATTTAAGAAGCTCAGTGAATAAGAATATGCACTGCTGGTGGGCTGCTGATGGAAATGTAAACTTATACAGCCACTGTGAAAACTGGTCTAGCACATTCTCAAAAAGTTGGAAATAGAAATATCATTTGACTCATCGATTTCACTACTGGGAATATATCCTAAAGAAACCAGCACCACAACTCAAACAGATGTATGCATGCACATGTTTATTGTTGCATTATTCACAATAGCAAGGAGATGGAAGGAATTCAAGTGTCCATCAGAAGTGAATGGATAGAAAACTAAGGTATACTCACATAATGGAATATTACACAACACTGAAAAACAGTGAACTCATAAAACATTACACATCTTGAATGATCCTGGAGAACATTACTCTGAGTGAAATATCACAGTCAGAGAAGGACAAATGTTGTATAACATTGATAGTACAACAGAGGACAGACTGGGAATGGAGAGGTAGGTGAGAGAATAGGAAAAGAGTGGATAGATAATGAACACTGTAGTAGAAAAGATGAGGGGGAAACTGTCTGTAGAGAATATATGATAAGGAATTATATGTATGACCACAATCTGGAACAAGGGGTGCATTGCAAGATAAACTAGGGTGGGAGGAAAAAATGTGCAATAATAAATAAAATAAAATA
>NW_006400167.1:91752-92463 GCF_000299155.1 Elephantulus edwardii
CAGTCCTTGGAGAGGGATGTCATGCTTGGGAGAGTGGAGGAAGACCCTTGATAAGATGGATTGATTCAGTAAATGGGATAAAGGGGGTAGGTGTGGCGGAGGTGGTGAGCTTGGCACAGGATAGGGCAGAGTTTAGGGCTGTTGTACATAGGGTCGTTATGAGTTGCAGGCAACTGAACAGCACATAACAATAACAACCTGAGAGATGTACAATGAGTAAGTATGAAATAAGAACTGTTGGTTTTGAATTCTCATGTTGAAGACTACGGGATATCCCATGGATAATAGAATAAACAGATATGTCTTGGAAAAGGTGGAACCAGAGTGCTCCTTGGAGGCAAGGATGGTGAAGATCTCTCATATTCTGAACATGTTGTTGGGAGAGGCTATTTCTGGAAAAGGGACATCATGCTTGGAAAGGTGGAGGATAAATCCAAAGGGGGAAAGCTCCCAAATGAAGTGAATTGACACAGTGACTGAAGCAATGGGTTCAAGTTTATTGGAGATGGTAAGAATGACCAAGGATAGGACAGGATTCAGATGTGTTGCTCATAGGGTTATTATGAGTCATACTTGATTCAATGGCATCTAACAACAACAGAGGCACACTGGAAAACAGGGCTGACCATGTGAAAAGTCACAGAATTAAAGAACAGGAGAAGATAAAATAGATGAATGGGACCTTCTAAGAATGAAATCCCTATGCACATC
>NW_006400167.1:92563-99091 GCF_000299155.1 Elephantulus edwardii
ATAAAAATATATTTTTTAAAAGAAACTTAGTAACCCCAAACAGACCAAACTCCAAAAGAAAAGCATCGAAGCATGTCATAGTCAAATTATCCAAAATCAAAAGTTTTTTATATCTTTGGTTTTGGAGAATTTCTTTGATTTGAAGATAGCTTTGATTTGAAGAATATCCCCAAAATGAAAGATAGAATATGTAATGTAGCCCAAGAAAATAAAAAAGTCACCTACAAAGGAGAGTCAATTAGGTTAAGTTCTGATTTCTCAACAGAAACCATGCAAGCAAGAAGACAATGGAATAACATATACAGAAGACTGAAAGAAAACAATTGCCAGTCAAGGATCCTATACCCAGTAAAGTTGTTTATCAAACATGAAGAAGAAGACAGGTCATTTACAGAAGAGTAGGAACTTAAGGAATTTGTGAAAACCAGACAAATTCTATTGGAAACTCTAAGGGAAGTTCTTCACATAGAGACTCCAAAGGAAAATGAATGGAATATAGTAACCAGAAACAATTGAAAAAGAAACACAGAAAAATGGCAATAATAAAACCTGGTCTATCAATAACCACTTTTAATATGCATGTCTCAAATCAAGATAAAAAGAGCAGCAGAATGGATAAAAACTCAAAGCCCATGAATATATTGCCTACAAGAGACACTAAAAGAGACACTGTTTCACTCTTGAAACAATAATGAAATTCAGTAAGACAATAAATAACAAATGTTGATGATTGTGTGAAAAGATTGATAGTCTTATATATTACTCCTGAGAATGTAAAGTGGTATAACCACTATAGAAAACAGTTTGATATTTCCTTAAAAAGTTTAAAGTGGAAATACAATTTGATCCAAAAGTCCTAACACCAGACATATATCCTAAAAAAAAAATTAATAATAATAATAGCTGTGGTAAAATGTGTATCAATGAATGAATGAAAACTCAATCTTCCTGTAAACTTTCCTTAAAATAAGAATTTTTACAGACATAGCAATACAACAATAAATCCATTAACCAGGGGAAAAAATAACAACTGGGACATAAATTGATAAATGCACAGCCTGTTGCCTGTTTGTTGCAGTATTATTTACAATAGAAAAAAAACATAAAAACAATCTAAGTGTCTGTCAATCGATGAATAAAGAGTTATTGTCATATTCACACAACAGAGCACTACATAATGATAAATAACAATAAAAGGAAAAAAGAATTTGTGAAACATTGCATAAAATGGATTAATCTAGAAGACATTATGCTGGGTGAAAGAAATCAATGAAAAATGGCAATTTTTTAAAAAGAGAGATACATCTGAAAAACTACGAAAAAGATATACTAATGATACCCACAAAAAACAGGAGTGGTAATACTAATCTCTGAAAAATAGAATTCAGGATGAAAACCCACCATAAAAGCACTCTATAGGGATAAAAGGCACAATACATCAAGAAAACATATAACCTTGGTGAACATTTACACATCAAATGAGAGACCTGCAAAATATGTAAAAAATGGTTAACAGATTTCAAGAAAGAGTCACCTTAATAGTTGTCATTAGGTGCTGTTGAGTTGAGTACATCTAACAGCAAACTGACAGGCAAGTGCTGTACCAACAATGTTCTCCTCAAACATAACAAACTAAAAACAAACAAAAAAACATAACAAACTGTCAATTTAGTTTGTAACTCTAATAATATATCAGTCTTTACACAAGATGCTTGGGCCCAATCAACTATTAATTGTGCTCATGGGACAGCTATATCTAGACCAGGAGGCTGTTGTGTGAACACTACATATTTTAAAATTAAGAAGGGAGTGATCCATGATTGTAATCTCTCCCCACACCTATTCAATCTGTATTCTGAGCAAATTATTCTAGAAGCTCGCCTCTATGAAGAAGAATCGGGCATCAGGATAGGAGGGAGAATTATTAATAACCTGCATTATGCAGATGATACAACCTTACTTGCTGAAAGTTAGGAGGACTTGAAGCACCTGTTATAGAAGATCAAGGAAAGCAGTCTTCAATATGGATTGCATCACGATGTTAAGAAAAACAAAGATTCTTATCACTATACATATAGGCAGCATCATGATAGAGGAAAAAAAAAGATTGGTACTAGCAGTCAGGAAGTCAGGAGAAGTATTGAAAGTCTGCAGTTGAAGACCTCTCCAAGTTAATGAGGAGTAATGGTTCCAGTTTGAGGACTAATGTGTGTCTGATTCAGGTAGTGATCTTTCTGTTCACTTGCTATGTGTCTAAGAGCTGGACAATGAATGAAGATGACAGAAGAAGAATTGATGCCTTTGAGTTGGGGTGTTGAAGTACAGCACTGAAGATCCCATGGACTTCCAAAAGAACAAACAAATATGTCTTGGAAAGGGTGCAGCCAGAGTGCTCTTTGGAGAATGATGATGCTTCACCTCACATACTTCAAACATGTTTCTAGGAGGGATATTTCTTGGAGAGGGACATGATCCTCAGAAAGGTAGATGGTGGGCAAAGGAGAGGAAGACCCTCAACCAGGTGGACTGACATGGTGACTGCTACAATGGTTTCTAATATGTCAGGGAGTGTGATGATGGCATGGGATAGGACAGGATTCAGATTTGTTGTTCAAAGGGTTGCTATGAGTTGAGTGGTGCTGGACTCGATAGCACTTAACAACAACAAAATCTTTTTAGTCCACAATGCCATAAATCTAGAAACTAACAACAAGAAGTTAAAGGAAAAGAAACCACTCCCGTGGAAACTAATTAACAGCCTGCTAGAACACTATTGGAGTATAGATAAAATTAAAAAAATGAAATAAATGATAATGAAAATACAATATATCAAAACCTCTGGGATACAGTTAAGGCAATCCTAAGGGGACAGTTCATAGCAACAGGCAAATAGATAAAAAAGGAAGAAATAAGCAAAATTAATGATCTAACTCAATATTTCAATCAAATATAAAAAGAACAACAGTCTAACACCACAACTTCTAGAATAAAGGAAAGTATAAGAGCAAGAGCTGAAATCAGTGAGATAGAAAAAAAGAAAACCAACTGAAATATCAGTAGGACCAAGAGCTTGTTCTTCAAAAGGGTCTGTAAAATAGACAAACCACTGGCAGACTTGATAGGGTGGGGGTGAGGAAGAGAAGACACAAATAACTCAAATAAGAAATGATAGAGGTGTCATCACAACAGAACAAGATAATATTAAATTGATAATAATGGAATATTATGAAAAGCTACTCTCTGACAAATTTGAAAACAAAGGAATGGATAGGAAAGCTATGGTATATTCATACTATGGAGTACTATGCAGTACTAAAAAACAATGAACTTGTAAAACATTCTACAAAATGGGGGACCCTGGAACACATTATGCTGAGTAAAATATCTCAGTCAGGAAAAGACAAATACTGCATAGCATCACTGTTATAAAGCAGGTCTGACATGGGAGATTGGAAAGAGAAAAGGATAAGAGTGGACAGATAATTACCATTACATTGGAACAGATGAAAGAAAGAAATGTCTAAAATGAATATATCATTAGGCATATGACAACAGCCAAGAATAAGAGATATATTATTGAAAAGAGCACTGGGAGAGGGAGGTAGGTAGTTGTGCAACAATGAATGAATTTTTTTTAAGTGAACTAGGGAAGGGGAAGGGAGGTTGAGGGGGTAAAAATGTGCAATAATGAATGAATAGAAATATAACTTATTTGTAAATGTTCACTAAAATCTCAGTTAAAATAAAATTTTATTTAAAAAAAGAAAAAGAAAAAAGTCAAACAAACCTAAAGGAAATGGATAAATTCCTAGAAACTCACACCCTATTCATATTGACACAGATAGATGTAGAACACTTACAACAGACCCATGACAAAAGAATAAATTAAGCAGGTCATAAACAGACATACACCCTGTCTCAGGTGGCTTCAAACATTCAGAGATGAATGAATGAAATCAAACTTCTCTGTAACCCTTCATTAAAATCACAATTAAAAGAAAATTTTAGTTTTTAAATAAAGGAAACTAGAAGACCAAAGTAGAATGGGCTCTGTCAGCTTTCTCTTTCTGGGACATAAGCCTAAATAGGTCTATCAAACATCCTGGTCTTTGCCACCTACCTTTTGCATTTTTTTGACCCTTTTGAAATAAGCAGTTTTCATTTTTGCCTGAGATTTACTTTGCACTTTGGGCAATTTTTACTTCAATATAGTGTTCTAAATTATCTGTGATCTGTCAGTGAATAATTTAAAATTTAAATATAATCACAATAACAAATGACACAGCTGAAATGAGGCATATGATTGACTATGTGGAATGAGAGTTTGCTCCCCTCAGCTCTGTTACTTATGTAAATAGGGTCAATATCTCCTCCTTCTCACTTTTCCCCCCTCCAGCTTTCTCCTTAGCCTTCTTTCCTCTTCTCTGTAAGTCTCTCTTTCAGAGGGGGAGAGAGAGAGAGTCAGTGACATTTAAAGCTATATTTCGCATATATGCATCAGATTCAGAATTATGTGGAGGGATAGAAGCTGTAGTTTTGAGTCAGGAAGGGGAAGAATTTTTTTTCCCTAACAAACTCCCATGTGCTACTGGTGTTGCTGTACCTTCTCTGAAAAGCATTGCATTAAGCAATGATAGGATTCCATGACCCAACATTGTGATAAGGCAGAAAAGCCTTTAAGTGTTTGGGTTTCTTTTACAGCCTCCTGTACAAACACTGTCTTTAGTCACTTTTAAATTAATTTTTGATTAATATTTCAAAAAAAGTATCATTAAGTCATGTACTTATTAAAAAATACAGAAGATGAAAGACAATGGTAGCAAAGTAAAATTTCACACATGCCATTTCTTAGGCTCTGAGTCACTCAGACTTTTGTAATATAATATGACAAATAATAATACTACTTCTTAACTCTGCCACTATGCCCCATGCCACCACTACACCCCGCATCGCCGTTACACCCTGTGCCGCAAATCCAGTCAATTAAATAACTATCTGCCTTAAAAATTTCTTAGTGTGAGGAGAGAATCAATACGGTGGTGGTGGATGAAGCAGTGTGAGGAACTAGAAGAGCAGCAAGCTTCTTAGAAACAGGCCACCAGAAAGACTGGCATGGTGCACAGAGACTGATGCGATGTGATGTGGACAGTAGGAATTTGAGTCAGAACTTTTATTAAAATAATTAGTTTGGGAGCTACAGGAGCAGTGAGCCATAGGCCCCAGAAAAAGCCACCAGCCAACCTGCTGTGGGACCTACCCACTAGGAGAAAGCAGGTAAGAAGGAAATTGACTTAGTTTTCTTATGCTTCACTAGGAGCGAGCAGCCCTATTGGAATTTGGCTGAGTTTTCTTGGGTCCCTCCAACCACCAGGTGACCACCCAGGAGCAAGTGGGCTGGTAAGAATTTGACTAAGTTTTCTTGAACTCCGCAGACCAGCCAGAAGCAAGTGGGTCAAAGGGAATTTGACTGAGTTTTCTAAAACCCCACTGGACCCAGGGCCCTGGTGGGGGGGCCATTGGGTAAGGGCTGCTGGGCAAGGATGATTGAGTGTGACCCACTGGGTAGGAGAGGGACAACTGGAATTTGAATAGGGACCCAAATTTTGAACACAAACAGACATTTGAAATCTGAATGAAGTCACCATAAGTGGCTGACTCGCCCTCCATGGTCTCCCCATCCCCGTGCCTGCCCCACCAAGCAATCTGCTCCACATCTGTGCCTACATGTCTGGTCAGTCAACTTTCCTTTAATCCAGAGCACCTTGATCTGACTTAACTGCAAGAGGCTGCTCTCACAGGCCCTGAACTGAACTTTTCCTTGAGTCCGACATTCAGAGAAAAACACAGGTGAGGTACCTGCCTTACCTTTTGATAGGTCATTGTCTTCAGATCAAGAACCTACAATATCATGAAAACAGCAAGCTATCTCACACTCTACACAAGTGCAAAGCAAGATGTTACCCCCAAAAAAGTGACACAGTATCAATGAATTTCTTGAAGCCAGAAAGTCTGATGGAACTTTATGACATAGAATTTAAAAGAACAATGATTGAATATTCTCAATGGATGAAAGACAAACTTGAAGAATTACAAGACACTGCAAGGAAAAAATGAGGACCAGCTAAAAAAAATAATAAAATCCAGAACAACACAGATAAAACAAACAAGGCATTAGTAGCACTGGAAAAACAAGAAACTACAATCCAAATTATGAGGTCCACTTTTTCAGATGCTATCAACACGATGGAGGGACACATGAGCAGAGTTGAATAGATGGAACACAGAACCAGTGAAATAGAAAATAGAATTGTCACCACTGATCTGTTAGAGCAAAAAGCAGAATCAAAGGGGAAGGAAAAAGAAGAAAACCTAAGAATAATGTCGGACCCAACAAGAGAAATAAAATGCACATCATTGATTACCATTCTTCGCAGAGTCAGCCACAGTTTGTTATGATCCACACAGTCAAATGCCTTTGCATAATCAATGAAACACAGATAGACATTCTTCTGGTATTCTCTACTTTCA
>NW_006400167.1:105681-112665 GCF_000299155.1 Elephantulus edwardii
GACGACTCTATTTTTTTCTTTCAAATAAATGAGATCACATAGTGTTTGCCATTTGGGTGACTTCTCTCAGCAAAATGTTTTCAAGGTTCATTTATGTTTGGCACACATTAGGTCTTCATTTCTCATGAACTAAAGATCTTTTGGTCAAGACTGCCAAACTATGGTAACTAAAGATAACAGGGGCTAAATGATTCCTCCCTTCCAACCTCCTCCCTGATTAGTGAATCCAGCACAAACATTTCCACATGTGCATGCATGTATAGGCAGTTATGTTCAAGGCACTCTATGACCTTCCTAGTTGTTTGTTTTCTGTCTCAAGGTGGTACTTCGATGACAATTTCCTTCCAAGTCATTCTGTGAGATGGATAGGCCCACTGTGGAGTTGGTTCAGGAATGAAAATTTCAAGAAGGGGAGTGTAGTGGAACAAGTCCACACTGTTTGCCCTGGACATGTAGATATACAGAATTCCAAGTATCCAGAGCTCCTGGACTTGCTAGATAAGAAAAGTGCATTAAGATTGGCTAAGATAAAGAAGAGATTGAGGTTACTAACAATTTCAGCTTGCTCAGCTCCCCAGTCAAAACTCTTGGCACCAGTAGTCAGGAAATCAAAAGATGAATTGCATTGGAAAAATCTGCTGTCAGGGACCTCTTTGAAGTACTGAGGAGCATCAATGCCTGTCATGGTCATCTCAATTATTTGCTATGCATCAGAAAACTGGGAAATGAGTAAGAGTGACAGAAGAAGAATTGATGTCTTTGGGTTGTGGTGCTGAAGAAGAGTGTTGAACATACCATGAACAGCCCAAAAAACAAACAACTCTGTTTTGGCGAGGGTAAAACCAAGTTTCTCTGTGGAAGCTAGGATTTTGAAGCTTCATCTAGCATACTTTGGGCAGGTGGCCAGAGGGACCAGTCCTTGGAGAAGGAGAACATGCTTGGAAGGATGGCAGAAGACAGGAAAGAAAAACCTTGGGTGAGATGGATTAACAATGACTGTGGCAGCCAGGTCGGTAGATATGTTGGAGTCAAAGAGATTGGCTCAGGACAGGGCAAGCTTCAGAGCTGTTGTACATTGGGTCACCATGAGTCACAGATCACTCAACAGCACATAACAACAACAACAACAAAGCCTATGTGACATTTTCCCAAATCAACTATTTTCACAAACAAAAGTCAGTTCTATAATATATTGTGCTGATTAAATCTACTAGTGTAGATTTCCATGTTGGCAATTAGTTCATCAGCCACTTCCCTAGTCAGAGATTTTCTATGCTAATTCACACCCGTGGGTGTGAGTTTCTGATGAAGGAACTCTCCTCTCTCACAACTGTCCTTAAATGTGGATAGTCTGAAAACACATGTATTTTCCTTCTGTATATGCTGGTATATTTCTAATACACTGCTTGTAAGAAGTGCTATCCAGTGGAAACAACCAAAATCACACTGTGGTTTTATGTTTTCTGAGAGTTACATTTTTTTCAAACCAAAAATTATGCAGAAAATTAATTTAAATACTTAATTTAATCCAACATTTTAAAATATTATTGTTTTAACATGTAATCATTATTGTTATTGTTGTTGATTGCCATTGAGTTGTGTACGGCTTATGAACAAAAAACTTCAAGCCTTTCTATAACTCTCATCATTTCTCGAAGTTCTTAGAGTTTCTAGAAGCATGTTATTTAGGACGTGGATGCCACTCTTGCTTCCAAATGTAATATTATTAATATTACACAGTGAACTCAGTCTCTGAACTTTCAATCATCAAAATAAAATGTAGTCCTACCAAAGCAAAAAAGTTGTGTTTGTTCAACAGTAACAAAAATTTTATTATGTTTTCTGGATTATAATCTTTTACCCTCAGAGTTGGTGGTGGATATGAACTGCAAGAGAGGCACAGCCTTTGGGTTAACAGGAAATCTCACTATGGACTATGCCACCTTTGGGTCTTAACTTTTACTTAAAATTAAATAAATTACAAGTTCACCTTCTCTGCTGCTTCAGATACCATTCTCATGTCCAGTTGCCATGTGTGGATGATGGCTGTCACATTAGCTAGTGTAGACACAGAACATGCCCCTCCATGTAAAGTCTTACTGGATGACATCATAACAGTGTGATGGACAGTCATCATTGGCATGTCACCTCCCTCAAATTGTTCTAATATGCCTGAGTACCGGCATTTTAGTCTGAATCTAACTTATTTTTATATCAAATGTAACTCATGTAGTATGGAAAGCATATTTTTTGCACTTGGATCTGTTGTTGTTAACATTGAAATCTTGCCTTATCCTGTGCCATCCTCACTATCTTCACCATGCTTGAGTCTATTATGGTCAATTCGTCACATTGAGGGTCTTCCTTTCTTTTGCTGAATTCAAGTTAACAGGAAGGATTTACTCATTGACATGGCAAATCAAACAAGAGTTTAGAAGGAGAAAAAGAAAAGAGTAATAAAGCTGAGTGCCAAGGTCTTTTTGGTGCAAGATAAGAGAAAGGCATGAACAGACAAGGACTTGCATCAGATTTTGTCGTTGTTGTTGTGTACTGTCAACTTGAAGTCAAGCCATAACTGATCTTCCAATAGGTTTTAAGAGGCAGTAAATCGCACAGGAGATTACCTATCTTTCTTCAGTGGAGCAGATGATGAATTGGAACCAAGTACCTTTGTGTTAGCAGCACAATTCCTAACCATTAAGCCACCAAACTTCTTCCATATCAGGGCTAGTATATACATTTTCGATGCAAAAATTATCTGCCTGACATTTTTTTAATTAAAAAGTGATTAAAAGTCACTAAAAGAGAACTCTAGAGAACTCAGCCCAACTGTTATAGAATACACTTGTCTTTGAATTTCTTTTTGTTCTCACCTAAGTGAACAAAGTAAAAAAGTGAAACAGACACAATTGTTTAGAATTTTAGCCAATCTATAACTCCTAAGGATATTTTTCATAAGGCAGAAACAAAGGACACATAATTTTACCAGGAATTATACAAGTGTGTGGTTTTCTCTGTAATTAATTTTATTTAATTGAAATCCATCCTTTTATGATCATTCACACTTCCTAAACCCCTACGTATGATGTTGTTGTTGTTGTCGTTATGTGCTGTCAAGTCACTTGCGACTCATAGCGATGCTATGTATAACAGCTCTAAACTCTGCTCTGTCCTGTACCAAGCACACTGTCTCCGATTACCCACCCGGATTACCCCAGTCACTGAATCAATCCACCTCATAGAGGGCCTTCCTCTCCTGCGCTGTCCCTCCACCCTCCCAAGCATGTCCTGCTCCAAGGACCTCCTTACAACATGACCAAAGTATGTCAGATGAAGTTTCAGAACCCTTGCCTCTAAGGAGCAGCCCGGTTTAACCCTCTCCAGGATAAACCTGTTTGTTTTCTTAGCAGTCCATGGTATCCTCAGCACTCTTCTCCAACACCAAAGCTCAAAAGCATCAATTCTTCTTCTATCCTCCCTGGTCATTGTCCAGCTCTCTGACGCATAATAAGTGATTGCAAAGACCCTGGCCTGTATCAGACACACCTTAGTCTCCAGAGACACACCGTTGCTCTTCAGTACTTTAGAGAGGTCCCTAACAGCAGACTTTCCCATCACAATATGTCTTTTAATTTCCTGGCTGCTGGTGCTGAAACCTATGTATAATAGTCCAGCAAAATGCCCCATAATGGCTTCATCTATTTTGAGATTGTTGAGTTCTTATTAGACTTATTTTTTTCGTTTCTTGTCTTAGTGAATAGCTCTGGGAAGACTGACCCTTGCCTTCTTGTTGTTAGTCATGCTTGTAGAACTAGATAAATATCAAGATGATTCATTTTCTTTAAGCTTTGCATTCCTCTACCCTACTCAGTCTTTAACCTAACTATGCCTTGAAGGTCTTTTGTATAGTGACCTTGTCAGTTACTTCTCTACATCAGTAGAATCTTCTGACCCAGTCCATTGTTGGATCCTTGCAATACTGCTTCCTCCATCAGTTCAGTAAGTTGTCCTTTCCTAATAAACTGAAGCTAATGTCTTATAGTTTTTCTCCAGTTCAGTTTTTTTTCAATCTATTCATGAACATTGACCTTGAAGGATTTTCCCACTGGGCACTAGCCTCAACACCCTAACACACCCTCCCCATGTTTTTGTACTGTAATGTCTTATGTCAGGTGAAAGTCTAGCCTGTCTGAAAGCCACCATAGGCACTAGAGCTAAAATTACAATGATGCTTTCAGGCAAAAGCATTGCCTGTCTTAGCTTACTGAGCAGGAACTTAGCTCCTTGTTTTTAGTTAAAAGTCCAAATCATCAATTCAAAACGTCAGTTTGTAGACTTTGGGCAAAAACCTCCATACTAGAAAATGTTTTTATTGTTTACATACAGCTTTAACGTTTGATAGAGACAGCTTCACTGTAGAAAAGAATGATTAAATGGGGGTGGGGGGCAGGCAGGGAGTGTTCAAGGTTGAGGCACATGCTTAATTTATGTTATACATCTATACTCACCTAGAGTAAAGAAAGATCTTCGCAAAATTAAAATATAAAAAGTCTTCCCTCTCTCACTATCCATTTAATTAGTATAAGAATTATCCCTGAAGTAGCATCATTGCATTGCCTGTATTCTATGCCTTGCTACAAGGTCACTCATATCAAAAGAAACCTTTAAACAAGCTATATGGAACCTCTTTCATCAACACGTTAATGTTAATGAGAAGCAAAACATAACTAAACTTGTATAGACTCCAAAGAGAAGAAACCATTTATGGTCTTGATAGTAACTATCCTGTTTGTAGTCTCTCAAATTTTGTTTTCCTACTTGTCATTTTCCTTTTTTCTTTATACACTGTGAAAAAGAATTACTTTTCTTTACTTTTTGGTAACCTTAATGTCCTGTGTATTTTCTCTGCAATAGCGAGGTTTGTTCTGTTCATGTTTTCACAGGAGGCATCTTATCTAACTCATCAAATGAAATGGCAATTTTATTTCCAGTCTTTGGTGTAAAGCTCTATCAAGCAGAATATTTTGGAACATGCAGAAACAAGATAGTAAGTGCAAGTACAAATATCAGAGCTTTCATCCTGAAGCAAGGGATAAGACTGGACCATTTAAGATACTATGGATACAACTACCACTACCATTACTATTCTGGGTTCCCTGGGTGCCATATCACATGGACAGCTATTAAAGATATCTACATGCTACTGCACTGATTCTAACTCAAAGGGACACCTCATTGGGTTCCTGAAGCTGTAAACATTGATAATAAGAGGAGACTGTCATTTTTTCTTTAGTGGAGCCACTGATGGATTCAAATTACCAGGCACCTCAGCTCTGAAATTAGCGGTATAACTCATCAAGAAACTGAGGGTTTCTACCAGCTTTTGAAGTCTGAAATTGATTGACCATACAACCAAATTACTTTAACTGTTGTTATTATGTTGTTATGTGCCGTCGAGTCGTTTGCGACTCATAGCGACCCTATGTACAACAGCCCTAAACCCTGCTCTATCCTGTGCTAATCGCATTGCCTCTGACACACCCATCCCAATTACCCCAGTCACTGAATCAATCCACCTCATAGAGGGTCTTCCCTCCTGCACGTTCCTCTACCCTATCAAGCATGATGTCCCTCTCCAAGGACCTGTCTCTCCTTACAACATGTCCAAAGTATGTCAGATGAAGCCCCAGAATCCTTGCCTCCAAGAAGTAGCCTGGTTTAACTCTCTAGTTACTTTATTAATTGATAATTTGAATGCAAAAGTTGGAAGTGAAGAACTCCTAGTTGAAAATATGGATCTCATGTCAGAAATGAGGCACGATATCAAATGATAAAATTTTGTACAATCAGTGACAGTAACTATATATGTGGATCTCACGACTATGTAGCAATCAGAAGGACAGAATCCTTAGAGGTAGACAAGAGTGGACAAGCTCAATATCAGCAGTCAAAACAAAGCCAGGTTAAACAGATCGCCAATGCTCATGTGAAAGTTCAAACTGAAGGTAATGAAAATCAAAACAAATCCAGAGAACATGATCTTGAATACATCCCAACTGAATTTAAAAGCCGTCTCAAGAACAGATGTGATGAATAGAGCACTAATGATCAGCTTATCATTATGGGATTGCATCAATGACATTTTCCATAAAGAAAGCAAAGTTCATTTCAAAGATGAGAAATAAAGGAAAAGATTAAAATAGAAGTCATAAAAGACTCTAAAAAGTGCAGGGAAATGGAGGGACAAAGACAAAGGGAAATAAGAGAGATGAGGAGAAGATTTTAAAAGACAGCTTGAGAAGACAACAAAGTGTGATAACATGTGCAAAGAAC
This sequence comes from Elephantulus edwardii, assembly GCF_000299155.1. Lineage (NCBI taxonomy): Eukaryota > Metazoa > Chordata > Mammalia > Macroscelidea > Macroscelididae > Elephantulus > Elephantulus edwardii. The sequence continues at coordinate 112,015 of NW_006400167.1, forward strand.
TGGAGTTAGAAAACCAAAAGGAAAGAGCACACTTGATTCCTCAAGCAGAAAACCCTGAAGAACAAATACAATACTGAAATAATACCATGGGAAAAATGTTGAATGATGCAGGAAGGAAATGCAGAGTACCAAAAAGAATTGCTTAACTGAAACATTCCAGAAAGTAGTATATGATCAAGAATCAATGGCAGTAAAGAAAAAAGTTCAGCTGTACTGAACACATTGGCAAAAATAAGTTCCCCCAAATTAATGAAATATCAATCATTTCAATGAACAGATACATTCCTGAATGTTCTCCCCAGTCTCTGCCAATCAATATGAAGAGAGGACAGCTTCCTGTCTAACAGACTGAAAGAGACCTATATTTGTTCACATTACTAATAAATGAGATCCAACAATTGTGAATATTAATGAACAATATCATTAATATCATATGCAAATAAAACCCTTCTGAAGATTATTCAAAAACAGACACAACAGTACATTGACAGGAAACTATTAGAAATTCACACTGAATTCAAAGAAGCCATGGAAGAGTAAGACTAGCAAAATTTAGCAGAACAGCAAGCAACAAATGCTGGTGAGGTTGTGGAGAGACTGGAACCCTTATTCAGTGTTGGTGGGAGTGTAAAATGGTGCAACCACTGTGGA
>NW_006400167.1:113195-121247 GCF_000299155.1 Elephantulus edwardii
GGGGGGAGGGGTTTGTGCGGGGAGAAGGGTGCAACAATGAATGAATGGAATTCCAAAATCTCTGTAGATGTTCATTGAAATGAAAAATAAACAAACTAAATTAATAAAAAAAAAAGAAGCCATGGAAGGAGGGACATCATTGCTGATGTCAGATTGATCATGGCTGAAAACAAAGGATACCAAAAAGATGTTTACATGTGGGGTTTTGTAAATTTTTTTCATGTGTTTTATTTAGTATGCAAAGATATTTGGCTATGGATTATAAGAAATTATGACTATAATTGAGAAGAATAAAAATCTCTGAGCACTTAACTTTTATGCTCATGTGAAACTTGTACATAGACCAAGAATCAATTGTCTAAACAGAACTAGTTAACATTGCACAGTTTAAAATCAGCAAAGGTGTGTGTAATGGTTATATTCTTTCTCCATGCATATTTAATCTGTACGCTGAACAAATCGATCCAGAAGCTGGATTATATGTAAAAGAATGCAGGATCAGGAATGGAGAAGACTCATCTACAACCTATATTATGCAAGTGACATAACCCTGCCTGCAGAAAGTGAAGAAAATTTTAACCATTTGGTGTAGATCATTGACTCTAGCCTTCAATATGAATTCTATTTTTTAGGTTCTTCATCTGTTTTATTGTTATTTAAAAGAAAATTTACAAGTAAGTTTGTTTTTCACTGAACCATTCATACATGTTTTGTTTATGGAACCATTCATACATGTTTTGTTTATGGATTGGGATTTTTTTACAGTGTTTTAGCACAAATTTGTTAAATTTTTCTGCTTTTTAATTGGTTTACATACAATAATTAACTAACAGTGTGCTTCCTTCACATACAAAGATCAATAATAACAATAATATCACGTTGTTGCTTATTGGTTCAGTGGTGAAGGTTTCGTTTCCTTCATGTTAAGATACAATTTATATGACCTTGCCACTGGACCAGTAAGCAACATAGTGATATTGTTGTTAGGTGCCATGGAGTTGATTACAAGTCACAGTGACCCTATAAGCAACAGATTTGTACCTTGCCCTATCCTCATATTCTCTGATATGATAAAGAGTATTGTTAAAGTCACTTTGTCAATTCTTCTTCTTGAGGGTGTTACTCTCTTTTTCTGATGCTCCACCTTTCCCTGTATGATGTCTTTTTCCAAAGCCTACCTTCTTTTGACAACACACTCAAATTGTGTGTGAAGTTTTTCCAAAATCATGATAATGGAGAAATGAATAAAGTTATCAAAAATTTCATTTTTCTTAGATTACTAATTGCTTATATAATTTGTCCTGCTAAGATTAATAGAAGGCTATTTATGAGAAGCCTCAGGTCAACATACTCCCAAATGCTTAACAGGTTGTGTTAGGTCCATACTTTCTATTAACATTTCCATCTGTGGCTCAGTACCCCAATTCCTCTATGTACTGTGGATTCAAAGATTTGCTAAAATGTTCTTCAGAGACTCAGACCTCTCAGAGCAATGACTATGAGAGGAATGACTGTAGGTATGCAGACCAGGGTTTTTGTAGAAACTGGTGAGCAGTGGGCCTGGTTGGATACAGCAGGAACCCTAAACAAAATCATGCTGTCACTATGGTGTTGGTGTTTTCACATACCATGTAGTGTGAAGAGTGCTTTCTCTATATTGCTGCCTCAGCTGTTAATGATTAGCAAGACCATGCTGACTTGCAAGACTGTGTGTCTGCTGATAAGGTAGTTGGAGACCAGAGGGACTAACCATAATGTCTTTTAAAAAAAAAACCAAACCAACTTTTAGTCTAACACCACAACAATCAACAATAATGGCAGCAGCAGTAGAGAAATAAAAAGATTTCCCTGTCTTGCTTTGGGAAATCTACTATCAAGGACCTCTCCAAAGAGCTAAAAGATCAAGGATATCCATTTAAAGACTAGGGTGGGCCTGACCAAGGGATATATCAATTGCTGTGGATGCGTCTGGTAGCTGAAAATAATAAGCAAGAATAAAGAAGAATTGTTTTTTCTCATGCTAGAAAAGGTAAAGGTAAGTCTAGCCCACACCCCACAAACATCAACTCTGAGGCCACATACTTGGACAGGATTGGCAGATTGATTTCACACATATGCCAACCCACAAGAAATATAAGTATCTCATAACTATAGTTACCTTCTCTGGATGGGTTGAAGCCTTCCCTCCCCAATGAGAAGCAGCAGATGAGGTCACTGAAGACCTACTCCAGCATATCATCCCCAGGTTTGGCCTCCCTACTTCTATACATTCAGATAATGGTCCTAGCTTTGTCTCCAGAGTCACCCAGCATGTATCGTCTAGTTTGAGCATCTGCTCGAAGCTACACATACCATATTGTCCCCTGTCTTCAGGCAAAGTAGTCCACATGAATGGACTCATTAAATCCATTCCCATCTTACTAAACTGACTGTCAAGTTACACAGGTCTTGGGTAATACCTATTGCCTTAGCCTGTATCTGAGCAACACCCCACTCACCATCCTTTCTGAGCCCTTTTGAACTAATGTACAGCCGACTATTTTTGTTGAACCACAACTTACCCACTGAACCTCCTCTTTTAGCATCATATCTTCCTTATCTCTCCCTCCTCAAGCAATCACTCCAGGAACACGCAGACCACTGCATACCCAAAGCCTTGTCTGAAAGTCCAGACCAAATCACTGAAGTCGCTCCAGGAGATGCCATTCTCATCAAGTGGCACGCATCCAAGCCTCTACAACCATGCTAGGGATGGACCCTATACAGTCATCTTAACTGCAACCACTGGCACCAGCTCTTTCAGGTCAAATATGCTCCTCTCACTGAGCAAGTTTCCTACATCTCTCAAATGATGGGTCCCACTACTCTTCACTTCACTCAGCACCCAAGCCCTAGGTAATTCTTACATGTGGAGATGTAAAGTAAGAAAAACTCCCATTCAGCAGTCTACTCCAGCCACATACCTCATTTGCTCAGAGGACTGCTCTTGATAAGGATGCTGAAACAACAATCACCATTTCATTATCACCTAGGGCAGTTTCATCCTATAGATGGCCCTTTTCTTGCTTCCTACATGACCATTCATACTGTCAGCAGTGGCCAGAGAAATACAGGGTTTGTCTATATTGGTCATGCACAATCCATGATGTTTATAATACCAGAGTTTTGTTATATTGAATGGGAAACTTCTACCTTCATATCTCAGACCACTGAGACGCCAAGTGGCAGGCTGGGGTTAAAGGAAAATGATATTCTATGGATTTATATCCTTGCTCTCTAGCACAATACACATAAGCAGAGAATCCGTTCTAGATGCCAGCACCCAAGTTCAGGTTTCCAGTAACATTCTCCAAGCTGAGCAGACAATGATAGAACAAATATCTAGAGGGCCACACACTATGCAGCCCCCGACTCTGGGTCCAAATTATCCAGAGCACTTTACTATTCCTTAACCAAAGTCAGATGGTGAGCAAACTTTCCCATTGTTTCCTGTGTGCCTCTATACAATGATCTTTGCTAGCATAGTACCAATAAATTTCTTTAGATCATACTTCACCAAAACATCTCAATCCACTTCATCAGCCCAAACTAAGTGCTCCACCATTCTGGAACACAGAAGAGCCTGATAAGCAAGCCAAGCCCTCTTGCATCTGTTACATAACTTCCTCGTTTGCACCTTCTGCAATGGAACATGCGAGGTGTATACACAATGTTAGCATAAACAAGCACATCATAACTGAACCAGGACAACACTTGGGTGCAATGGGACCCTACACAGATGCATAAATTCCACCACAAGGGGTCCCTATTTTTCTGTAACAGTTGTACACCTTGTATAGTGAATTTAAATTAACCTTCCTACCTACCCCCCACCCACACACACACAATTTCTGAATTAAGAGAGCAGCATTTCTCCCAACCATGGTCAGATACAATCTAGCCTCCACTGCCGCTGGAGGAGGGCTGGCAGGGAGAGCTCTTGGCCTAGTATTATTTTGGCCCAGGATTTTGAAGAAACAACATAAGCCTCCCTAGCCTCCCTCCAATGTCAGCTGACATCACCAGCACAGGTCACTTTTGAAAATTGGAGAGCACAAGATTGTTCTTAAGAGAGGAATGTTGCTACTCTGTGAACGAATCAGGACTGGTAGAATAAAAAGTTTCTAAACTAACAAAATTAGCTGAACAGTTAAAAAACAGGCAGAAGACCACAAGCCTTCTTCCAAATTGGCTTGAGAACCCATTTCTTTTTTTAAAAAAATTAAAACATATGTTGTTGCTTTTATTATGTTATATTGAGTCAGAATTGACTCATAGTTGCATCTCCAGTGGATTTGTTGTTGTTGTTTTATTAATTTTAATGAAAGTTTACAGAGACTTTGGATTTCCATCCATTCATTGTTGCACATTTCTCCATGCCCAACCTCCCCGCCCCAGTTCACTCTTCTCTTTGAAAAATAAAAGAAAAATTCTTTCATTGTTATACAATCCCTTCCCCCAAGTCCACTCCTTTATGCAGACTTCATTTTGAAAAGTAAAAGAAAAATTATTTCATTGTTATATAATCCCTCCCCCCAATCCACTCCATGATGCAATCTTCCTTCTGGACTGCTGTCATGATAATAATACCTAATTATATCTCCCTTTTAAGCAGTTCTCTCCCTTATACGTTTCAATGCAGTGTACACAATTTATCCCATCTTTTTCAGTCTCCCCCCAATCCTGATGTCAGTCCCGTTTTACAACAGTTGCACTACGTAGTATTTGTCCTTTTGTGACTGACATATTTCACTCAGCATAATGTCCTCCAGGATCACCCATTTTGAATAATATTTCATTAGTTTCTTATTTTTCAATGCAGAGTAGTATTCCATTGTGTGAATATACCACAGCTTCTCTATCTATTCATTTGTTGATGGGCACTTAGATTGTTTCCAGCTCTTTGCTACTGTGAACAAAGCCACGATAAACATAGGTGTGCATATATTTGCTTGTCTGGAAGTTAAGGTTTCTTTGGGATATATTCCAAGTAGTGGAATTTCTGGGTCAAATGGTATTTCTATTTGCAATTTTTTGAGAAAACGCCATACTGCCTTCCATAGTGGTCATACCATTTTACACTCCCAACAACAGTAAATAAGGATTCCAGTTTCTCCACAACCTCATCAATATTTGTTGTTTGCTGTTTGGTTAAATTTTACTGTTCTTACTGGGGTGAAGGTGAGATGATATCTCATAGTTGTTTTGATTTGCATCTATCTTAGAGCTAGGGGTTTTGAACATGTGTTTGTTTGCCATCTGAATGTCTTCGTTGGTGAAGTCTATTTTCATGTCCTGTGCCATTTCTAGGGACAATAGTAATTGTAAGCATATTTTTACTAATCACTCCCTACTTTTTTAAATTCTTACTTCACAGGATAAAAGAGATGGGCAACTTAACAGTGAACCAGCTGCTGTTACATTAATATTCCCCCCTGGCTACTGATCCTGGGCAGATCTGATCCAGCCTCTGAGCCCCAGACTTTCACCTCTGATCAGCAAGAAGTAGTTAGAAGAGAGAGATACATCACCCTTTTTTATCACTAAAGAAGCTGGCATGTTAGGTCCAGACAAGCGGGGGCCGAGGGGGAAAATGAAGAATTCAAACGCTGATAAGAAGAGTGAATGGCCTTGCCCAGCTAGCAGAACTAACAGGTAAACCATAAATCACAGTGTAATATACCTGAAGGTCCCATTATAAAAAAACCCTCCCCAATATGCTAAAAGGTGTGAAAGTCACTGAATCAATCTTCAGAATGAGAAACCTTGCCTGGGAGCTCCCCTTAATAAACAAAGCTGCTTTTAAGATTTATCTCTCATTTGCTGACTTCTTTCCTAGCTCTGCCACCTAACAGTAGACTCCATTTGTTTAAAGCTGCAATCCAAGGAAAAATTAATACCTTAAAGTGAACAAAATCTCATTGGTTGAACAGCCTGTTCCTCCGTTGAGAAAGATGCCTGCCAGCTGATCCAAGATACTGTGCAGTTTCAACTCTCAAAACCTCCACTGAAATCTTCTAGTTAGAAAAGTGCATTTTCCCTTCCTTAACCCTTGACGGCCTTGTTCAGCGGGAAATATCCAAAGAGAGCTGTTGCCCTGTTATTCAAGAGTGGAAAATAGACAAATAAAAGGATTACAATAGTCAATAAAGCAATAGAAAACTACCACTTTATAATACCTTGTTGTTGTTGTGTACCATCGAGTCTGAAGTGACCCATAGCTCACCCTCTGCAGGGTTTTCAGAGGTAGTTATTCACATGAGAGGAGATTGCCCCTTCTTCTTCTGCACTTATAGTAACTTTACAGTAGGAAATTAATTTCTTTCTTAGATACCTGTAATAGTTTGAAATTAAAGCACTTTGAGCTACCTTGAACAGTAAGGACTAATTTTTGCAATAGAATAATAAAAGACTGAATAAAATGAATACTCTTCCCTAAAACATATTTAAAAGGGAAAAGTATAAACTCCTAGTCTAGCAGAAATAATTGGCAAGCCTCCTTATTAAACCTGAAATTTTTTAAATGTAATTTACCTGTCTACAATGCAATATATCGCTGAGAAGTATTCCCTTGTAACACAAAAGGTACAAATTATTCTCATACGTCCAGGCATTGCAGGTTTGTAAAAGACATCTGTAGAATGAGTATGAAGATCAAAGAAGGAGCTGGAGGAAGCAGAGGGGTGAGAAAGGTGGTGGCACTTAATCATAGGGTCACACAATTTGATGGGTGGTGGGAGGTGGTGTGGATAAAGGAAAAGGGAAAGATCAGGTGTGAAAAACAATGTATATGAACTTTGTAAGTAAATCAGTATAAAACGAATTTTTTTAAACACCAACCAAAATACCCAAACATAATGCACGAGAAGGATTGTATGAAACAAAATGTGATTGAAGAATAGCGTGAAACACAATTTATATGAACTTTATAAGCAAACCAATTTTTGTTGTTTGTTGTAGTTATGTGCCTTCAAGTTGCTTACGACTCATAGTGATCCAGTGTACAATAGCCATGAAATCTGCTCTATCCTGTGTCAACTTTACTGACACACTTACTCCAGTCACTGAATCAATCCATCTAATCAAGGTTCTTCCTCTGCTGTGCTGTCCCTCCACCCTTCCAATCATGATGTCCCTCTCCAAGGACTGGTCCCTCCTTGAGGCATGCCCAAAGTATGTCAGACAAAGCCTCAGAATCTTTGCCTCCAGAGAACAGCTTGGTTTCACCTTCTCAAGGATGAACCTATTTGTTCTCCTGGCAGTCCATGGTATATTCAAAACCAATATAAAAGTAAAATTTTAATAAGTTGGTTTTTAAAATAAGACTTTTGGTATTTTTCTCTTGTTTATTTTCTGCACTATAGTGACCTGCTGCTCCATTAAGTGTCCTCCTTTCTCAGTCCTTGATTCAATCCTAACAACTTTTCAGAATAGCAAGTCAATAATTTCCCCATTAAATGAATCTAATAAAATCTTAAAAAAATAAGATCACTATTTACTAACTGTAGGGAGCTCTGGTGATCCAGTGGGTAAACAGGTAGTTTGAATCTACCAGCTGCTCCACAAGAGAAAGAAGGACAATCTCGTCCAGTATTTGTTGTTGTAGTGAACTCTCGAGTTACAACTGACTAATAGCTTACTTTCCAATGAGTTTTATGAGACAATAAATTGCAAATTGCACAGAAGGAGACTATCCATCTTTCTGTCATGGAGATATTGGTGGACTTGAACTGTATTCCTTTGGGTTGGGGGGCACAACTCCTTACAACTAAGCCACTAACATATTTTACAACCTCTAAAAATCTTGGTCTCGAAACACACAGACCAATGTTGTTGTTGTTGTTGTTATGTGCCGTTGAGTCGTTTCTGACTCATAGCGACCCTATGCACAACAGCCCTAAACCCTGCTCTATCCTGCACCAACGGCACCGCCTCTGACACACCCATCCCGATTACCCCAGTCACCAAATCAATCCATCTCATAGAGAGTCTTCCCCTCCTGCATTGTCCCTC
>NW_006400167.1:121887-133841 GCF_000299155.1 Elephantulus edwardii
AGCAAGCAGGGTTGTGTCATCTGCATAACGGAGATGGTTAATAGACCTTCCACCAATCCTGATGCCACAATTCTCCTCATAGAGCCCAGCCTCTCAGATAATTTGCTCTGCATACATGTTGAAAAGGTATGGACAGACCAACAGAACAGAATTAAAAAACAAAACAAAACAAAAACAAAAAAAAACACCTCCTTTACTTTGAAGAGATCTATATTTGTTCCCATTCCAAAAAAATGTGATCCAACAGAGTGTGGAAATTATCAAATAGTATCATTGATATCACATGCAAGCAAGATTCTGCTGAAGATTATCCAAAAACAACTGGAACCGCACATTAGCAAAGAATTGCCTAAAGTGCAGACTGGATTTAGAAGAGGCTGTGGCACTAGGGATATTATAGCTAAAGTCATATGGATCATGGCTGAAAGCAGAGAGTACCAGAGGAATGTCTATCTGTGTTTCATTGGCTATGCAGAAGCATTTGACTGTGTGGATCACAACAAACTGTGGCTAACTCTGAGAAGGATGGAAATCCCAGAACACTTGGTTGTGCTTATGTGAAATCTATACTTGGACTAGGAGATAGTTGTCAGAACAGAGCAAGGAAGCACTGCATGGTTCAAAATTGGAAAGGGTATGCATCAAGGATGGGTCCTATCTCCATATCTTTTCAATCTATATGTAGAACAGATTATCCAGGAGGCTGGGCTCTATGAAGAAAAGTGTGGCATCAAGATCAGAGGTAGACTCATCAACAATCTACGTTATGCAGATGACACAACCCTGCTTGCCGAAACTGAGGAGGACCTGAAGTGCTTCCTACAGAAGGTCAAAGATTGCAGCCTTTAATATGGATTGAAGCTAAACATCAAGAAAAGATTCTCACAACTGGGCCAATTTGTAACACCCTGATAGATGATGAAGAGAGTGAGATTGTTCACAGCTTTAGTTTGTTTGGCTCTACAATCAATACTCTTGGTACCAGCAGCCAGGAAATCAAGAGATGAATTACACTGAGTAAGTCTGCTGTCAGAGACCTCTCCAAAGTTTGGAAGAGCAACAATATCAGTCTGGAGATTAAGGTGCACCTGATACAGGCCGTGGTCTTTGCTATTACTTGCTATGCATCAGAGAACTTGACAGTGACTAGAGATTATATAAGGAGAGTTAATGCCTTTGAGCTGTGGTGCTGGAGAAGAGTATTGACTATACTATGGGCCGCTAGAACAAACAAGTACATCCTAGAGAGGGTGAAGCCAGGCTGCTCCTTGGAGGCAAGGATTCTGAAGCTTTGTCTGACATACTTGGAACATATTGCAAGGTGGGATCAGTCCTTGGAGAGGAACCTCATGCTTGGGAGAGTGGAATGATAGCACAGGAGAGGAAGACCCTGGATGAGATGGATTGATTCAGTCACTGGGGTATTGGGGATAGATGTGTCAGAGACAATAAGATTGGCAAGGGATAGAGCAGGGTTTAGGGCTGTTGTACATATGAGTTGCAGGTGACTCAATGACACATAACAAAAATAATAACAACCTATAGTCAACTGACATTCAACAAAAAAAGCACCTCAAATGAGGTGCTGGCAAAACTGGATTTCTACCCACAGAAAGGAATGAAGCAGGATTCACATCTCACATAATATACAAAAATCAACTCAAGGTAGATCAGAGACCTAGGGGTAAAGTCCAAAACCATAAGACCATAAAAAATAAAATGGGACCAAGGATCATAAGAGACAATATGAGAACAAACTTAGAAGGCCCGTTACTGTTGCTTGTACCATGCTCAGAACTGACCAGTAATTGAACCTCCTGCGAGTTCTCAGAGGCAGTTAATTGCACAGAAGGAGTTTGCCCATCCTTCTCCTGCATTCTCCTATATTTAGCTGACAGCCTCAAACCATGAGCCTTCAGGATTGCAGTGCAGTTTCTTGCACTAGGACACCAGAGCTCCCTTAGAAGACCTATTGTTGTTGTTATTGTTATGTGCCATCAACTCATAGTGACCCTATGTACAACAGCTCTGAACCCTGCTCTATCTTGAGTCAATCTCATTGTCTCTGATACGCCTACCCCCGTTACTCCAGTCACTGGGTCAATCCATCTCATCCAAGGTCTTCCTCTCTTGTGCTGTCCCTGCACCCTGCTAAGAATGATTCCCCTCTCCAAGGACTGGTCCCTACTTGCAACAGGGCTAAGTTATGTCTGATGGAGCTTTAGAATCCTTGTTTCCAAGGAGCATCCTGGTTTCAACTTCTCAAGGCTAAACATGTTTGTTCTCCTAGCAATCCATGGTATATTCAATACTCTTTTCCAACACCACAGCTCAAAGGCATCAATTCTCCTTATATCATCCCTAGTCATTGTTCAGCTTTCTGATGCATGGCAAGTAATTGCAAAGATCGTGACCTTTATCATATGCACCTTAGTCTTCGGACTTACATCGTTGTTCTCCAGTACTCTGGAGACGTCCCTGACTGCATATTTTCCCAATGCAATTCACATTTTTACTTTCTGGCTGTTGCTACTAAGAGTGTTGATTGTGGAGCCAAGCTAACTAAAGCTGTTAGCTATCTCAAGCTCTTCAAAATCTACCATGGTGCTGCCAATTGGCTCAGTGGTAAGAATCTTTGTTTTCTTGATCTTGAGTTTCAATCCATATTGAAGGTTGCAGTTCTTCACCTTCTGGAGCAAATGCCACAAGTCTTCCTCAGTTTCAGCATATAAGGTAGTATAATCTGCATAATACAGATTGTTGGTGAGTCTTCATCCAATTCTGATGCTACATTCCACTTCATAGCCAGCTAAAGTCCCAGATGGTCTGTTCTGCATATGGAACAGACTATCGATTACTCATATGCAAGTTCGAAATAAAATTAAAGAAGGTTAAATCAAATCCACAGGAACAAAAATTTGACCTTCAATTTCCCACCCGAATTTCAAACCCCTCTCAAGAACAGGTTTGAGGTCCTGACCAAAGATCAGATGAGTTGTGGGAGGATATCAAGAATATTATCCAGGAAGAATGCAAAAGGTCAGTAAAAAGAGGAAGAAGAAAAGATAGAGATGAATGTCAGAAGAGACTCGGAATATTACTGTCATTGACCGAGGGTAAAAGAGAAAAAAATGAGACAAATCACCAAGAATGTCTAAGTAAACAGAAAGGTACAGCAGGGGGCTGGGGGTGAGCAGTTCGAACAATTGAAGCACCAAACACAGCTTCCCTGTGTCTTTATTGAAAATTTCCAGGGAGCAAATCACAAAAGGAATTGTATGCAAATGAAGGTAAGCTCTTTCTACTGAAAACCTTATGCTTGACTCAGGAAGGAGGAGTTAGCAAATACAATAAAAGAATTGTGTAAATGCTTAAGGTCTGCCTTAGCGCTTACCCCTTGTGAAGATCCAAAGTCTGCCTTGGTGCTTCAGGGTGAATTCCAACTTGTATCTGTGTCTCCCTCATATTCTGGTATAGCATTTGGTTTATTATAAATATTTAGCATTAAATTTGGCCTCCAACAATTACACTAGAGTGCCAAGAAGCCAAAAAAAAGCAAAGAGAAGAAATCAAAACGTTAAGGAAGTTTATATAATTGTTTTTCACACTATTCTTCATTCACATTGTGCTTCATACAATGGTTCTCATACGTTGTATTTTATCAAATCAGTCACCATTGGACCTTGCCTGTCATTATCCTGGAGCTGAACAGAGGATTTCAAAGGGAAGTTCAGGAAGACAAAGCAAAGTCTTATCATGAAATGTGCAAAGGGCTGGGGTGAGAAAATTAAAAGGGCCAAATTTGCTCGATATTTCTTAAGCTGAAGGAACTGAAGAACAAATTCAATCCTTAAGTTGCAATACTTAAAGATTCTTTGGGCAAATTATTAAATGATACAGAAAGCATTAAAAGAAGAGGGAAAGGGTATACAGAATCTGTGTACCAAAAATACTTGTCTGAGAGAGAAGAATTTCGTGAAACAACATATAATCAAGAACCTGTGGTGATGAAGGAGGATATTTAAGCTGCTCTGAAAGAATTGGCAAAAAACAAGGCCGCAGAATGGATGGCATACCAATTGACATATTTCTACAGACACACGCTGCCCTGGATGTACTCACCAAATTGTGCCAAGAAATTTTCAGGATAATCACCTGAGAAATTAACTGGAAGAGATCCATATTTGTTTCCTTTTTTTTTAAAAAAAGGTGACTCTACAGAGTGTGGAAATTATGGAACAATATCATTTATATCACATGCAAGCAAGATCCTGCAAAAATTATCCAAAAACGACTGGAACAACACATCAATAGAGAACTACCAGATGTGTCGGGTGGGTTTAGAAGAAGCTATGGCACTAGGGATATTATAGTCAATGTTAGATGGATCTTAGCTGAAAGCAGAGAATACCAGAGGAATGTCTATCTGTGATTCATTGACTGTGCAAGGACATTTGATGTATGTATGGATCACAACAAACTAGCTAACTCTGAGAAGAATGGGAATCTCAGAATACTTGATTGTGCTTATGTGAAACCTATACTTGGACCAGAAAGAAGGCAGTCATCAGAAGAGTACAAGAAAACACTGCATGGTTGAAAATCAGGAAAAATGTACACCAAGAATGCATCTTATCACCGTACCTATTCAATCTATATGTAGAAGGTCTAGTCTATCATATAAATAGGCTGTCAAATACAGCGAGAAATGCACAACCAAGAGAAGATAACATTTACAAATGTGACTTTCTAAAGATTGAACTCCTGTGTGCTGAGAAACAAATGTAGATTTGTACACCTATGTTGTATACCTATGCTATATTCATAGCAGCGATATTTGCATAAAAAGAAAACTGAAACAACCCAAATGATCAACAAATGGATTATGAAATTATGATACATTCACACAATGGAATATTATGTAGCACTAAAGAGCAATGATTTTGTAAAATAGTGTATAAAATGGGAGAGTATAGAGAGTATTATGTTGAGTTAACTAACTCAGTGCTTTAAAGACAAATACCATATAAGACTATCGTAAAAATAAGAGTGTGAGTAGTAAAATATGTATACAAGTCCAAAGCGGGAAGGGGAAGGGAGAAGAGGATGGGGTAGCTAGGGGTGGGTGGAAATCACTGGGATGGCAATTCCAGACAAGAGGTGAAGGAATTAGGAAATAGTCAACAGGAATCTGAAAAGAAAGTAAGTAATAAGTGTAATAGTGAGTAACAAGGTAATAGTGGACATAGATCAATGGTAATTGATTTTATAAACGGCAATGCATAAGAATGATTGTATGAAACACCAGGTGAATAAAGGAATGTGTGAAACAGAGAATACATGCATAAAACAAACCATATATAAATTTTATATGCAAAACAATATAAAATTTTCAAAATATTAAAGGAGGAGGAGTTAAGGAAAGGTTTGCATGTAAGTAGAATCATACTTAGATGGTTACCAAGGATGGAAAAGGGATGGAAAGAGGAGTAAAATTGAGAAATAGATAAGTATTATGTGCCATCATGTCAACTACGATTCATAGTGACCCTATGAACAATGGCTCTGAACCTTGCCCCATCTTAAGCCAAGCTATTCTTGCCTCCATTGCCACTCTGTGCAGACCCTCCACCCTGCCATGCATAATGCTCTTCTCCAAGGACTGGTCTCTCCTGGCAACATGCCCAAAGTATATGAGATGGAGCTTCACAATGCTTGCCATCAAGGAGCAAACCAGTTTCACCTTCTCCAGGACAGACCTATTTGTTCTCTTGTCATTCTCTTGTATGTTCAGTATTCTTCTCCAGCACTACAGCTCAAAGGCATCAATTCTTCTTCTATCATCTATATTCATTGTCCAGCTCTCAGATGCATAGCAAGCAATTGAGAAGACTATGGCCTGGATCAGATGCACCTTGGTCTCTAAAGTGATATCTTTGATCTTTAGTACTCTGGAGAGGTCCTCGACAGCAGATTTTCCCAATGCAACTAGTCTTTTGATGTTCTGGCAGCTGGTGCCAAGAGTGTTGATTGTGGATCGAAGCAAGATGAACTTGTTAACAACCTCAATCTTTTCTCCCTCCATCACTATGCAGCCGATTGGCCCAGTGGCAAGGATCTTTGTTTTCTTGATGTTGAGAAATAATCCATATTGAAGGCTGCAGTCTTTGACCTTCTTCAGCAAACACTTCAAGTCCTCCGTAGTTTCAGGAGCAAGGTTGTCATATGCGTAACACAGGTTATTGATGAGTCTTTGTCCAATTCTAATGCTACATTCTTCTTCAGAAAGTCCAGCTTCTTGAATAACAGTTATAAGATATGGAGAAAGGATACATCCCTGATTTACCCCTTTCTTGACTTTGAACCATGCAATATTCCCTTGCTCTGATCATGCCACCATAGGACAGCTTCCTGGTTGAGGAATAGGTTTCATATGAGCAAAATGAAGTGTTCTGGATTCTGGATTCTCAACGTTAGTCAGAATTTGTTTTGATCCACACAGTCAAAACATAAATAGGCATCCCTTTGGTATTTTGTGCTTCCAGTCATGATCCTTCTGACATCAGCATGGTATCCCTAGTGCCATGGCCTCTTCTAAATCTAGTTTGCATTTCTAGCAGTTCTCTGTTGATGTACTGTTCTAGTTGGTTTTGGATAATCTTCAGCAAGATTTTGCTTGAGTGTAATATTAGTGATATTGTTAGATAATTTCCACATTCTATTTGATGATGTTTTTTGAGAATGAGAATAAATATGGATCTCTTTTAGTCAGTTGGCCAGGTCCTGGCATGTCCTCTAGATTTCTTGATACAATTTGATGAGCACATCCAAGGCTGCAACTGTTTGTTGAAATATCAATTGATATTCCATTAATTCTTGGGGACTTATTTTTGGCCAGTTCCTTCAAAGCAGTTTTTTCTCTCCTTTATTATCATTGGTTCTTGATCATGTGCTACTTCCTGAAAAAGATTCAGTGTTAGCCAATCGTTTTGGTATAGTGACTCTGGGTATTCCTTCCATCTTCTTTTAATACTTTCTAGATCATTCAACTAGGGGAATGGTGGAGGGGAGTTTAAACATAGATCCCTAAGTTTAGAACAATAATGAATAGATGCCTACATTTATTGTGCCTAGATGCCAATGTAGGGTCCAGTAGATCCATTATGAACTATCACACTCTAAGTGTGTACCATGATCTAAGGACTTATGATCGAGTCATCTTGACATGAAAGATTGATTATGTTAGAATATTCCATCTGAAAAGAAGTTTGCTAACACCTCATCTGAATATAAAGTGCAAGATGTTTGGCTACCATTGCAGGAAAAGAATATTGGCCATATTGGCCTTCTGAGTTCTTCCTTCCTATCCCAGCCTTGTTGGAGACTCCATCACATTCCTTTCCCTCTAACTTACTCCATCAATTATAATTGACTTTTTTCCTGGATGTAATCACCAGTCTATGCCAGAAAATTTGGAGAATAGCCATCTGGCCAAAGGATTGGAGGAGGTTCATATTTGTTCCCATTACCAAGAAAGATGATCCATTTGAATGTGAAAATTATTGAACAATATTACTGATATTATATGCAAGCAAAATTCTGCTGAAGATGGCTGGAAGAGCACATAGATAAGGAACTGCCAGAAATTACAGTTTGAGAAGGATTTAGAAGTGAAAATTTCACCAGGGACATCACTGCTGATGTTATATGGATTCTTACTAAATGAAAAGAATACCAAAATAATACCCATTTATGATTTATTGACTATGCAAAGTTATTTGTGTGGATCATAACAAGTTATGGCTATCATTGAGAAGAATGGGAATTCCAGACCTCTTAATTGTATTCATGCAATAGTTATACCTAAACCAAGAGGCTGTTGTGTGAACAGAGTAAAGGAACACTGTTGTTGTTGTTACTGTTGTTATGTGCTGTTGAGTCACTTGCAACTCATAGTGACCCTACATACAACAGCCCTAAACTCTGCTCTGTCCTGTGCCAATTGCACTGTCCCCGATACACCCATCCCAATTACCCCAGTCACTGAATCAATCCACCTCATAGAGGGCCTTCCCCTCCTGTGCTGTCCCTCCACCCTACCAAGCATGATGTCCCTCTCCAAGGACCGGTGCATCCTTACAACATGTCCAAAGTATGTTAGACGGAGCCTCAGAATCCTTGCCTCCAAGGAGCCGCCTGGTTTGACCCTTTCCAGGATGAATCTGTTTGTTTTCCTAGCAGTCCATGGTACCCTCAATATTTTTCTCCAGTACCACAGCTCAAAGGCATCAATTCTCCTTAGTCATTGTCCAACTCTCTGATGCATAACAAATGGTAGTAAAGACCATGGCCTGTATCAGATGCACCTTAGACTCCAGAGAGACACCATTGCTCTCCAGTACTTTGGAGAAATCCCTAACAGCAGACTTTCCCATCACAATACGCCTTTTAATTTCCTGGCTACTGATGCCGAGAGTGTTGACTGTGGAGCCAAGCAAACTAAAGCTGTGGACAAACTCAATCTCTTCATCATCCAACCTGATGCTGCCAACTGGCCCAGTGGTGAGAATCTTTGTCTTCTTGACATTGAGCTTCAATCCATATTGGAGGCTGCAGTCCTTGACCCTCTGCAGCAAGTGCTTCAGGTCCTCCTCAGTTTCAGCAAGCAGGGTTGTGTCATCTGCATATCGCAGATTGTTGATAGATCTTCCACCAATCTTGACCCCACATTCCTCCTCATAGAGCCCAGCCTCCCGGATAATCTGTTCTGCATACAGGTTGAAAAGATATGGAGACAGGGCACATCCCTGGCATATGCCCTTCCCAATTTTGAGTCATGCAGTGTATCCTTGCTACAATAGAACACCAGACTACTAAGGAATAAATAAATATGTCTTAGAGAAAGTGCAGTCAGAGTGTTCCTTGAAGGCAAAGATTATAAAGCTTCATCTCACATACTTTGAGCGTGTTGCTAGGAAAGGCTATTCTCTAGAGAGGAACATCCTTTTTGGAAAGGCAGAGAGTCAGCAGTGAAGGAGAGGAAGACCCTCAAGCAGGTGGACTGACACAGTGACTGGTGCAATGGGCTTTTCAAGAACTGTCAGGATGGCACAGGATAGGGCAGAGCTCCGATCTGTTGTTCATAGAGTGGCTATGGTCTTATTCAAGTCAACAGCACTTAATAATAACAACAACTCCCTAAATCATTCCCTTAAAATTTGGTTTGGTCTTGAGATGTTAGAAGTGGTTTTAGGGCATCAATGCCTATAACCTCTCTCAGATGACTGGCATCTGGATAAAGCTCAAACAAAGATTCAGTCCTTGTCTACACTCAGTTGGCTTGTCATGACAGGCAGACAAACACTGTCCCCTTTAAGATTACCCTATCACAAAGATGTGTGACAGTTGTTGTTGTGTGCAGTTGAGTCACTTGCAACTCATAACAACCCTATGGTACAACAGCCCTGAAATCTCCTCTATCCTGTTCCATTTTCACTGTCTCTAACACATCTGCCTTCATTATCCCCGTCACTGCATCAATCCATCTCATCAATGGTATCCCTCTCTTCCTCCATCTCTCCACCCTTCCATGCATAATGTCCCTCTCCAAGGACTGTTCCCTGCTTGTAACATGCCCTAAGTATGTCAGACAAAGACTTCAAATCCTTGCCTCAAAAGAGCAGCCTGACTTCACCCTCTCTAGGATGAACCTATTTGTTCTTCTGGCGGTCATGGTATATTCAACAGTCTTCTCCAGCACCACAGCTCAAAGACATTTTCTTTCTATCATCTGTAGTCATTGTCCAGCCCTCTGACACATAGTAATTGCAAAGACTATGGCCTGAATCAGGTGTACCTTAATCTCACAACTGACATCATTGCTCTTTGGTACTCTGGAGAGGTCCCTGACAGCAGACTTTCCCAATGCAATTTGTCTCTTGATTACCTGGCTGCTGGTACCAAGAGTGTTGATTGTGGAGCCAAGCAAGCTAAAGCTGTTAACAATCTCAATCGCTTCACCATCTATCATAATGCTGCCAATTTACCCAGTGGTGAGAATCTCTGTTTTCTTGATGTTGAGTTTCAATCTATATTAAAGGCTTCAGTCCTTGATCTTCTGCAGCAAGTGCTTCAGGTCCTCTTCAATTTCAGCAAGCAGGATTGTGTGACAATAGAATATTATTGTCAGTTGGAAAAGTCTCACTCAATCCTCAGTGTGACAAGTTTTCTTAGAGTTTCATTACATATGCATGTAATTGAACAACATGTTCAGCTCTCTCCTCTCCCTGAACTATCACATATGGCTTCTAGTTCTAATCCTTTATGGTAAGATATCAAGAATATCATCCAGGAAGAGTGCAAAAGGTCATTTCAAAGTCGGATGAGGAAGAAAAGACCAAAGTGGATGTCAGAAAAGACTTTGAATATTACTCTGGAGCTCCGAGAAGCCAAAGCAGAAGGAAGAAATCAAGACATTATGGCGCTGAGCAGGAGATTTCAAAAGGCTGTGCAACAGGACAAAGTAAGGTACCATAATGAAATGTGCAAAGAGCTAGTGTCAGAAAATCAGAGGCTGAACTCGCTCAGCATTTCTTAAGTTCAAAGAACTGAAGAGGAAATTCAAGCCTCGAGTTGCAACACTTAAGGATGCTTTGGACAGAATGTTGAGTGATCCTGCAAGTATTAAAAGAAGATGGAAAGAGTATACAGAGTCATTATACCAAAAGGAATTGGAAGACACAGAAGAATTTAATGAAACAACATATGAGCAAGAGCCTATGAAACAACATATGAGCAAGAGCCTATGGTTATGAAGGAAGAAATTCAGACTACTTTGAAAGAATTGGCTAAGCATAACACCCCAGGAATTGATGGTATACCAATTGACATATTTCAGCTAACAGATGCTGCCCTAGATGTGCTCACCAAGTTGTGCCAAGAAATCTGGAGGACAACCACTTGGCCAACTGACTGGAAGAGATCTATATTTGTTCCAATTCTGAGAAAAGGTTATCCCACAGAGTGTGGAAATTATAGAACAATATCCTTAATATCACATGCAAGCAAGATTTTGCTGATGATTATCCCAAAAGAACTAGAACAGCACATCAACAGAGAACTACCAGAAGTGCAGGTTGGGTTTAGAAGGGGTCATAGTACTGGGGATATTGTGCCTAATGTTTGATGGATCTTAGCTGAAAGCAGGGAATACCAGAGGACTGTATATCTGTGTTTCATTGACTATGCAAAAGTATTTGACTGTGTGGATCATAACAAACTGTGTCTAACTCTGAGAAAAATGGGAATCCCAGAACTCTTGATTGTGCTAAAGCAAAACCTATACTTGGACCAGGAGGCAATCATCAGAACAGAGCAAGGAAACACTGCATGGCTCAAAATTGGGAAGGGTGTATGCCAGGGCTGCAGTCTATCTCCATACCTTTTCAATCTTTATGCAGAACAGGTTATCCAGGAGGCTGGGCTCTATGAGGATAAATGTGGCATCAGGATTGAAGGAAGAATCATCAACAATCTGCTTTATGTAGATGACACAACCCTGCTTGCTGAGACTGAGGAGGACCTAAAGCACTTGCTGTGAAAGGTCAGGGACTGCAATCTTCAGTATTACTTGAGATTCATATCAAGAAAACAAATTTACAGCATCATAATGGATGGTGAAGAGATTGAGATTGTTCACGGTTTGGGTTTGCTTGGCTCCACAGTGAATACACTTGGCACCAGCAACCAGGAAATTAAAAGATATATTGAAATGGGAAAGTCTGTGGTTAGAGACCTCTCTAAAGTGTTGACGTTCAAGGATGTCAGTCTGGAGACTAAGATGTGCCTGATACATGCCATGGTCTTTGCAATCACTTGCTATGCATCAGAGAGCTGGACAATGACTAGGGATGATAGAAAGAGAATTGATGCCTTTGAGCTGTGGTGTTGGAGAA
>NW_006400167.1:134385-149195 GCF_000299155.1 Elephantulus edwardii
TTTTCTACAGATATTTGTCCAATTTTGTCAGCACCATTTATGAAAGAAGCTGTCATTTTCCCACTTTTCATTTCATCTCCTTGTCATAGGTCAGTTGAGAACAGATAGATGGGTTGATTTCTGGGTTCTTGATTTAATTCTATTGGTCTATATGTCTGTTGCTGTACAAGTATCTTGTTTTGATTACTACGGCTGTGTAGAAGGAGGTGAGACCAAAGAGTTTGATAACTCCTATCTTGTTTGTCTTTTTTAGTAGAGCTTTGTTTATTTGAGGTCTCTTTACTTTCTATATAAAGCTGGAAATTTCTTTTTGCATCTCCTTGAAGAATGGTATTCGTATCCATATTGTGATTGCTTTGAACCAATAGATTGTTTTAAGTAGTATTGTCATTTTCTTTATAAAGGACTTTTGTGTCTGTAGTTCGATTTGTTCTGAAGTATTTCATCTTGTCATCAGCTATTGCAGCTGCCATTGTTTTTCTTATTTACATTTCCACATTCTCTTTGCTACTATGGAGAAATTGGACTAATTTTTGTAATCTTCCATCCTGCCACTTTGCTAAATTAGTCTACTATGTCCTACGTTTTGCTGAGTCTCTGGGATTTTGTATTACACTGTCATATCCTCTTTGCCAGTTTAGATGCCTCTTATTTCCTTATTTTTGCCTTATTGCTCTCCCCAGAACTTCCAATACAATATTGAATAGGAGCAGTATGGGCATTCTTGCCAGGTCCCTGTTTGAAAGGCAAATGCCTTTAATCTCACTCCATTGAGGAGATTAACTATTGGATTAGCAAATATGCTCTTAGTGATCTTGACAAAAACTGCCTTTCTTCCTATTTTGTTGAGAGTTTTAATCAGAAAAATTTGTTCTGCATCAATTGAGGTCATCAGGTGGTTCTTGCCCCTGGTTTTATTGATGTGGTTAATTACATTATTTTTCTTATGTTGAAGCATCCTTGCATGCCTACTATTAATCTCAACCTAGTCATGACACATTATTCTTTTGATATATTTTTTTATTCTTTTAGTAAATATTTTGTTAAGGATTTTTGTGTCTATGTTCATGAAGAACATTGGTCTATAGTTTTCTTTTTGGTGATATCTTTACCTGACTTTGATAAGAGGGTTGTGCTTGCTTCATGGAATGAATTTGGGAGTGTTCCTTCTTTTTCTATGCTCTGAAATAATTTATATAGGATTTGTGACAATTATTCTCTGAATGTTTGGTAAAATTAGCTAATAAAGCCATCTGGTTCAGGGCTTTGTTTTGTTGGAAATTTTTTTATGACTTGCTCAACTTTTTCTTCTCTGATGGTCAGTCCAAGTGTCCTACTTAATTCTCTGTCAGTTTGAATAGAATGTAAGTTTATAATGATTTGTTTATTTATTCTAGATTTTCAAATTTGTGGAAATATAACTTTTCAAAATATTCCATTATTATCCCTTATATTTCAGTTGGGTCTGTTGTGATGTCACCCAAATAATTACTTTTTAATATTTTTCTCTTTTAATTTTTGTTTATTTCTTTTTAATGGGCTTTTCCCCCCATTGTTACATATTTTCTCTGCCCATCCTCCCCAACCCCATCCACAATACACCATTGTTGACATACATATAATGTTTAATCATATAGTCCTTTCAGTCAGTTTTCCCCCCTCATCTGTTCTAATACAGTGTTCCTTATCCATCCACTCTTTTCTCATTCTCTCCCCAACTCCGCCATTTCATTATTTTTCAAGTTATTTGTTTCTTTTGTTAGGTTTCCCAACGTTGTTGTTATGTGCCCTCAAGTTGACTATGACTCATAGTGGCGCTATGCACAATAGCTCTGAAACCTGCTCTATACTAAGAAAATTTCTTTGTCTCTGACGTATCTACCCTCAGTACCCCACTTATTGTGTCAATTCCTCTTATTCAGGGTCTTCCTCCTCTACTCTGTCCCTCGACCCTTCCACGCCTATCTTTCCACAAAGACTGGTCTCTCCTGGATACATGCTCAAAAACCAGATTGGTTTCACCCTCTCTACGCTAAATGTATTTGTTCTCCTGGAAGTCTATGGCATGGTACTCTTCTCCAGCACCACCACTCAAAAGCATTAATTCGTCTCCTGTCATCCTCGGTCGTTGTCCAGCTCTCTGATGCATAGCAAGTAATTGTGAAGACCATGGCTGGGATCAGGCATGCCTTAGTCTCTAGACTGACATCCTTGTTCTTCAGCACTCTGGAGAGGTCTCTGACAGCAGATTTTCCTAATGCAATTTGTCTCTTGATTTCCTGCTTGCTGGCGGGAAGGAATTGATAATGGAACCAAGCAAGTTGAAATTTTTAACAATCTCAGTCTTTTCTCCATTTACCACAACACTGCTGATTGACCCAGTGGTGAGAATATTCATTTTCTTGATGTTGAGCTTCAATCCACATTTCAAGCTACAGTCCTTGATCCTCTCCAGCAAATGCTTCATGCTCTCCTCAGTTTCAGCAAGTAATGTTGTGTCATCTGCATAACACAGGTTGTTGATGAGTCTTCCTCCAATCCTGATGTCACATTCTTCCTCATATCCCTGGCCTCTCATATGATCTGTTCTCCATACAGATTGAAAATGTATGGAAACAGGACACATGGCTGACACATTTATTTTCTGATCTTGAACCAAACCGTGTTTCCTTGCTCTTTTCTGACAACTATCTCCTGGTTCAAGTATAGGTTTCCCATGAGCACAATCAGATGTTCTGGGATTCCCATTCTTCTCAAGGTTAGTCACAATTTGTTGTGATCCAAACAGTCAAATGCCTTTGCATAGTCAATAAAAGACAGGCAGACATTCCTCTGGTACTCTATATTGCCAGCCAAAATCCATCTGACATTGGCAATGATGTCCCTAGCGCCACAGCCTCTTCTAAAACCAGCATGCATTTCTGGTAGTTCTCTGTTATTATACTGTCCTGGTTCCTTTCAGATAATTTTCAGCAGGATTTTGCTTACATGTAATATTAGTGATATTGTTTTATAATTTTTATATTGTTTGATAATTTCCATGTTCTGTTGGATTCCACCCTTTTTTTGAATGGGAATAATTATGGATAACTTCCAGTCAGTTGGCTAGGTGATTGTCCTTCAGATTTCTTGGCACATCCTGGTGAGCACTTCCAGGTCTACATCTGTTTTTTTGAAATAGATATGGTATTCTACCAATTCCTGGGTCATTGCTTTTAGCCAGTTCCTTCAGAGCAGCTTACACTTCCTCCTTCATCACCATTGCCTCTTGAACATAAATTGTTTCATGAAATTTTTCCATATCAGCCTATTCTTTATGGTACAGTGACTGTGTATTCCCTCCATATTCTTTTGGTGCTTCAGTTCCTTCTGCTTAAGAAATGCTGAACAAATGTAATCCTTTTGATTTTCCTACTCCACCTCTTTTCACATTTCATTATAATACTTTGCTTTGTCTTCCTGATCTGCCTTTTGAAATCTTCTGTTCAGCTCCTTAACTTCCTGAGTTCTTCCCTTTGGGTTGGCTTCACTATTGCAATATTCAGAGTCTCTTCTGACATTCATCTCAGTTTTTTCTCCTCCTTTGTCTTTTAATGACTTTTAAGCATTCTTCATATCATCATAAGCATTTTTTCTATCCTCTCACGCTCATTTGGTTTTCATTCATTAGTGTTAAAGGCCTCAAATCTGTTTCTGAGATGATTTTTTAATTCTGGCAGGATAGACTCAAGATCAAATTTTGGTTCTTGTGGATTTTATTTCATTGTCTTTAGCTTCTGTTGAAACTTGCATATAAGTAGTTTATGGTGTGTTTTACAATCAGCACCTGGCCTAGTTCTCACAGCTGATATTGAGCTTCTCCATGATTCTTTCCACAGATGTAGTCAGTTTGATTCCTGTGTAGATTATGAGGTGAGGTCCATGTATTATTCTTATAACACCTATTTGCAATGAATAAATAATTGACTACAAAATTCTATCACTTTATTTTTAGCCTCATTTCTGTCACCAAACCCATGTTTTCTGACTACTTACAGATCCTTCTTCTCCATTCCCAATTTTTTCAGTCCAGTCACTCATTATTATTAGTACATCCTCATTGCATGTTCAATCAATTTCTGATTGCAAAAGTTGGTAGAAGTCATCTATTTCCTCCTCTTTGGTTTTGGTTGATAGTGCATATATTTAAATGATGGTGAAATTGACAGGTGTTCCTTGTATACATATAGATATTATCCTGTCACTCACAACACTGTATTTCAAAATAGATGTGGAAATGGTCTTTTTTAAAAAATTTCTTTATTTTTCATTTCAATGAACATCTACAGAGATTTTGGAATTCCATTCATTCATTCATTGTTGCACCCCTCTCCCGGCCCCCAAAAAAATATTTTTATTGATATTTTAACAAGTTTGCAGAAAACTTGGATTTCCACTCATTTATTGTTGCACCTTTTTCTCTCTACCCCTTACCCCAATTAACTTTTCTCTTTAACAAAATTCTTCCATTGTTGCACAATTTCCTCCCTGCCCCACCCCACCCCAGTCCACTTTGCTATGCAACTCTTATTCTGTACTGTTGTCATGCAAATAATCTCCTTAAACAGTTCTTTCCCTCATCTGTTTCAATGCATATGGATGTGACCTCATTTGTCCTTACCTTTTCATTTCCAACATAGAATATGGTTGTGTGATTAAAAATGTCCCAGGCCAATGAATCTCATTCCATCAATCCCCAGGATGTCAATATGTATCCTTTCCATTTCTCTCTTAACAGTATCCAGTTTACCTACATTCGTGCCTCTCACTTTCCATGTTCCAATAACTAGTATCTGCTTGCAACTGCTCCTCCTTCTTTGTGTCTGTCAACCAAAGGGCTCAGCCTCAGGTGCCATATCTGCTGGTCTAATTTAAAAGTGCTCTATTGTTATAGGGTTTGAAAACTTCTTGTTTCAGAAGAGGATGGTCAATCCTTCTCCCTAGTCTGCCTTAATTTAGATGTTCAGTGTAGAGCAGTATATTGAAAACAATTATTTCACCCAGAAGAGCGGGTGAACTTACTTCCCATTACAAAAGCAGCCTATTAAGTGTTGGTTCCCCATCCCACCCACTTTGGCATTTGTGATTTGGTTTCACCCCCAACGTACCAACCCTAGATATGGTGGTTCAGGTCTCCAGTCACTTCTGTGATGCTGGTCTCTCCTGCTGCTGCTGCTGTTCCACTCTGTCTTGAGGCTCCTGCCATCTCTGCTCCAACTCCCTCTTGCAGATGCCGCCCACTACAGCTCTGGTCTCCTGAGAAGTCCACCCACCACTGCTCAGTAGATGCTATCCATCTGATGCTCCCTTTCTCATGTCTCCACTGACCAGCAGCAATGCCAGTGCTGCCTCATCTTGCCAGTTGTGGCTTGCCTCACTTGTGCCATTTCTGGTCTTATTGATGGTTTCAATTGTTTTACTGTTTTCTATGACATTTATTTCTGCTTTTATAGTTTCCTTTCTTCCCGTAGTTGTAGGGTTTGTTTGCTGTTCTCTATCTATTTGTTGGAGATATTGGTTTAAGTACTTTATTCTTGTTTTTCCTTTTGATGGTTACTGCTTATTCCTTTTAATGGTTATTTAATGTTTTGATGCCTATTGCAATGAACTGACCTCTGAGTGCTACTTTGCTGTGTCAAGATTTTGATAGATAGCATTTTCATTCTGATTTGTCTCAAGATACAATTATTTTAATTTTTGTTTCTTCTATTATCCAGTTGCAATCCAGCAGGTTATTTAGCTTCCAAGTGCATGGAATTCCTCTCTGGTATCCTCTTGTTTTTCAGTTCTAATATTGTGACATTGTTCTGTGAAGATGCTTTTCAGTATTTTTTTAAAATTTATTGAGGCTTGTTTTGTGACCTAATATATGATCTATTCTGGAGAATATTTCGCACACTTGCTTCAAGCCCAGTTATTGTTTAGTTTTGACTCAAAGGTACATAATAACAGCAACATTGCACCTGCATCACCAGCTGTAGGGTGGAATTAAGTTGGTGTCCTAGGAACTGGCTAGCCTTCTTACCATAAGGTGGTGTGCTGGCACTGTGTGTGACCTGACGTTTTGTGACATCCTGGCAATGTCTTCCTGTGCCTGTGTATCGAGGGTTGGGTTATAATATGGCAGTTACAGGTGAGGTCCATGGGTGGAGCCTTTACATTAGAGCTCTTTCAGTTTTATGTAAATCTCCAAACTCTGTGCATTCACTACCCTCAGGCACCAAGTTCAGATTGGCTTTACTAGGGTCCTTCTTTCAATGTCAGCACAGGACCTCTCCCTCCAGGCTCACAGTGGTATTGGCCTTCTTGCTGTGTGGGAAGAACTGTGCCAAGGGGTACCTATACATGTCCTTGGATCTGGGTTGGATTTCCTGTGTAGTCCCTTGTGAAGTCTAAGAGTATAGTTTTTGCATTAGTAGGCCGCTCTATCATATGCAAATCCCCACCTCCTGTAAATGCACTACTCCAGGCACTTGAAATAATTTTATTGAGGCCCTCCATGTCAGCATAGGTCTCTCCTTTCAGGCTCAAGAAAGCATGAACCTGCTCACAGTTGGACCATGCCAAGTGCCATTGTGCTCTCCAGACACTGTCCTACCTAGTCTGATGGGAGTTAGCTCAAGCATTCAACTGTGTGAGGCAATAAATTTATTTGATGTGACTCTTCTAAGTCATCATCTTTGTTATCTTCATCATATGACTAATTTGTTGTTGTTAGGTGTCCTCGAGTAACCTATGACTCATAGTAACCCTATGAACAATGGATCTGAACCCTGCCCTATCCTGTGCCATCCTCATAATCTCTGATGTAACTGAGTCCATTGCTGCAGTTCCTAAGTCAAT
The DNA here is from genome assembly GCF_000299155.1 of Elephantulus edwardii. NCBI lineage: Eukaryota > Metazoa > Chordata > Mammalia > Macroscelidea > Macroscelididae > Elephantulus > Elephantulus edwardii. The sequence continues at coordinate 141,268 of NW_006400167.1, forward strand.
TTATCTTGTTGAAGGTCTTCCTTTCTTTCACTGACCTTTCACTTTTCTAAGCATAATGTCCTTTTCTAAGGACTGGCCTCTAGTAATAACATGCCCAAAATATATGAAATGAAGCTTTACCATCCATTCATTCCTCCAAGAAGCATCTTGGCTGCACCGACTCTAAAATATATTTGTTTGTTCTTTTGGCAATTCATTGGGTATTCAGTATCTCTTCCAAGACAACTCACAGAGGCTTCAATTCCATCACTGTTATTTATCACCCAACTTCCAAGTGGATAGTAAGTAACTGAAACTGTTGTTGTTGTTGTTAAGAGCCGTCGAGTCGCAGGCGACGCATAGTGACCCTATGAAGGAGAGTCCTTGACGCTTGGGTGCCTTTCATCCTCTCTCCAAGTTCATAGGGTTTCTGGAGGCAAGCTATTATGGAAGTGGACGCCACTCCTCCTTCCATGCTTGTTCAATCGGGGAGCTCCACCCCACTCTCAGTCCACATTGGGTAGCCAACCATTAACGCATTTGACACATCTGTGTCAGTGTTCAGCCTCACAGCAACCACAAGTGACCATGGGACAGCAACTTGGACACTAGGGCTATACGACCTAGAGGAATGTATGAACAAAAACAATGAAAGACTGGCCTGAGGGCCACAAACTAAAAGTCACCCACCTTTGTCTTGGTCACATCGTTTTCTCTTCGCTGGGCCAGCTGATCTCTCTCTCTCTCTTTCTCTCTCTCTCTCGACGTTATTGTTGTTAAGTGCCGTCGAGTCGCAGGCGACCCTATGAAGGAGAGTCCTTGACGCTTGGGTGCCTTTCATCCTCTTTCCAAGTTCATAGGGTTTCCGGAGGCATGCTATTATGGAAGTGGACGCCACTCCTCCTTCCACGCTTGTTCAATCGGGGAGCTCCACCCCACTCTTAGTCCGCATTGGGTAGCCAACCATTAACACATTTGACACTACTATGGCTTAAATCAGGTGTTCTTTAGTCCTTAAATAACATCACTGCTCCTTATTAACTATGCAAACATAAGGTATTTGTGCCCCATCACCATAAACAAGGTAAATGGTACTTTTCAGGCAGGATCATGTCAATAAGATATGTAGAACTCTAATGTGAGGATTGGTCAGTTTTTCCATTTTACCACTGAAAAATGCAGACCTCACTACTATCAAGAAAGAACCAGAAATGGAGAACTAAAAGTGAAAAGATGTTGTGAGGCAGCAGCGCTGACAGAGAACTAGAATGTGTGAGACAGTGGTGGGCTCCCAACCCAGAAAGCAAGTAAGTGCAGGGGAGCTTGGGCTGCCAACCCACCATGAATGCCAAGCGTTCTTAGGTCTAAGCTTATTTGCAGAATGAGTGAAGTGAAGTGAAGTGAAGTGAAGTGAAGTGAAGTGAAGAACATAACTGGCAGAGCTAAAAAATCTAGTACTTGCCCCGAGGAAGGCAGAGACCAAAGCCATCAGGCTTAGGGTCAGAGAGAGGCCTCTCTTTCAACAAGGCTGAGAGAGTCTGTCATGACTGAAGAGCTGAATTATAAATGTTCCTGAACCTAAAGTGTAAATTGTCCTTTTCTTAATAAATTTCATGATTGTTGTTGATGAACTGTGTATAACCACTGCAATGAACATAGCAGAGGAACAGTGATACTGAGGGTGGGATGATTGTTGTTGGAATTGTGTGGAAAAAGTATGGAGCTTGTCTAATCTAGCAGGAGTTGTTATACTGTTGATCCTGGTAATGAGGATTCCTCCCCTTTATGAAGTTACTAGGGGCCAGATGTTGCCCCCTCCATGCCTGCCACACTGTTTTCACAGATCCAAAGACAACAAACAACTAAAAATGTAGCTGACATTACTTTTTATTGATTAAGACCAACAGGTGCACCAAGAGCTAGGTGCATTTGAAAAGCAATGAAAGGTTGTAGCCACTTAGTTGTTAAAAAAATGCCAAAAAATACTTTATTTTCTCACACTAACATTTCACTGCAGTCTCACCAGACTGGGATCACCACTCTAAGGTCTATGATGCCCAACAAAGGTAATAATCAAACTCTAAAGGGGCACCGTAAGAGGCAGTCAGGGCTGCCACCTACCACCCAGCCTTCTATGCATTGTGGCAGCTGGATTTCACCATGGAGATTGTGTTCTTCCAAGGAACAGTATATACCTGGAAGGAGCAGAAGACTTTCTGCAAAAGGAAGAGAGAAGAACATTCAGTGAGGGTTATAGTTTAAGGTGGAAAAGCCCCTGCTATTAGATGTAGAAGTGCACGGTGAATAATGGCAATGGGGTACTTGGACAAGAATGTTCTACAGTGTCCCCTTCCACCACTCATCCTTTACTCTAATTTGAGAAGCCAATCCTGTTTACTCAAGGAATTCCACCTTCCATGCTGCAGCACAGCTTTATAAAAGCAGCCCATTGCAGTAGACAGGAAAGGTGTTTCTACAGTCCAGGTGGAGAGGGTAGGTAAAGTGTGCCCTCTACTTTCTACCACCTGAGCCAGTTCTATACAGTCCCAGATGGAGAAACACAGGCAATGGTAACCCTATTCAGAAAATGACTCCAAGAAAGGAAAGGCAATAAGAAGGACATACAAGAATCAGCTAAAGCTCTTAAAATTCTTCACAAGGCTATCATCATATATAAATCACCCAAAGTCCATGGAAGAGGCTGACATTTATTTAGAAGAGCTACAGGGCTTAAACTGTTCAGAGGCCTCCAAATAGCTGCTGATGTGCTCATTGTGGCTGTAGGTAGTGTATACTAAGCACTTCCTTTCCTTCTGCTCTCTGCAGGAGCCACAGCAGCTGTGAACATATGCCCACTGGAGAACACCCCAAATGCACAAAGTCCTCTTCTTAATAATTCTTCAATTCTCAAGCAAGAATCTTTTTCTTATGCATTCATATTAATCATACAAACACACATAAGCACACTCCTACCCCCACACCCACACACTTACATGCACTGTCTCCACTTGCACAGATATACACTCTCATCACCCCACATAGGCAAGCAGGCATACATACTTCTTCCGTGTGTGATAAGCTCCTTGCTTTATATCAGGCACGTACCTTCTTCAAGTGTGGCTGGTCATGGAAGGGGCAGGTGGCTAAATTGGGCTGGGACTTGGTGCACATGGTTCGTCCAATCTCCATGTCCAAGTAGTATTTCACTCCAGACACAATCTGCAGATGTGAGAGAACAAGGTTCATTTCTAGCATTCATGTCATTTTATCCATACAGCTCTCTCATACTGAGAAGTCAGAACTTTATGTTGCTTACGGTCTTTGGGTCAGCATTCATGTACTACTAGAAATGTCACTACAAAGGACACAAGGCACCCTGATTCCTGCTGCTGTGGCTGACAGTTGTCACCTAGGTAATTAGCTCATAGAGCAGCATGCAAGACTTCAATATGTGTCATGCAGCCAAGTTGAAGGGCAAAAGTCAAGAACCAAGAACCAGTTCACTTTATTCAAGAATGGAAGGCACAGGCGGGATGCAGGAAACAAACATTCCCAGGAGCTCAAAGCAAGAACTAAAGCACAGACTGATCCTTGTACCACTAGCAAATATAAGTTCAGCTAATGCTGGCTAAGGGGACAGGGACACTCCATTCTAGGACGAAAGACATTTGCTAACTTCCATTTATTAGCATTTTGTCCAGGGAATCTCACTCCTCTGTTTAACACGGATTTAATTATTCCTTCATCTAATATTAGGAAATGAGATGCTTCACACACATGGCATTTTTAGGCTGATAAAGATTTCCCCTCAAGTGCCTCCATTTTAAACAATCTTTTCAGTGGAACTCAATTAGAGTAAAAGGAGACTTGGTGGCATACAGTCATAGAGAGTTGCATTGGTAACCCAAAGGCAACACTGCTATGGCATTTCTAATCTACCATTGGTTTCTCAGGAGAAAGATGGCCAATCTTCTCCTGTGTAATTTACAGCCTGCAAAAACCTGCTGAGATAGATAATGAAATAGTTAAAAGAACATCTTACAAAAGAGGACAGTTTTAGTTAAGGAAAAACATGGACAACGTATCTGGAGACTACTGTCCTAGACACTGGTCAAGATCCGCTTGCCTTCACCTCCATGTCTGTTCCTAACTCTAAACCAGGTACATTCAGGTTTGATGATCTGAAAAGTCTATACTTCACTCCACATTAATATCATACTCCAGGAGAAGGTCATCAGAGACTGTGTGATCGCCTTTAAAGGGGGCAGTGCCAGCCTACTGTTGCAGGGTCTTCTTGTCAATTTCAAATTTAAGTGGCTACATCCCATGTTTGTTGCTGTGTCTCACCCAGATTCTATAGGCACTCATGTATGAATCCTAATCTGCCTTTAATGAAAAGCTCAATCTCTTCCTCACTGCTCATCCACATGACTTTTCCAGTACAGAAGTAAACCTCACTGTATTTGACCCTACAGTACTAAACTTCCAAGACTGATTTCAGGAGACGTAGCCATCTAAGGCTGGGGCCCTTCCTTCTGGAATCTCTGGAGCAAGTCTGGATTCTTAAACAAGACTTGAGGTTCTGGAATCAAGTTCAGTGGTGTTGACTTGAAACCTCAAGAGCACTAATGAGCACAGTGAGATGCCAAGCCCCTGAAGAGATGATTGTCAGAAGTGGCCAGATTCCCAGCGAGGTTAGCACCAAACATCCATCTTGTACAGTTGAGAAAAAAGAAGGCCTGACTAATTCTGGCAGCAAAGCTGCGACAACATCCCCAAAGGCACACATCTCTCTTCTGGGCACATGTTATGACCAGAATCTAATCTTGAGAAAATAACAAACAACTCAAACTGAGCAGTTTTACAAAACAACTAGCCTAATTCTTCAAAAAATACTAACGTCTTGAGACAAAGTCTGAGAAACTGGTTTAGACTAAAAGGAGGCTGGAGAGACAAGACCTGGCCTACCACAAAGTGTCACTGGGGCAATTTGAATCAGAAAATCTTTGCACCATTTTTGCAACTGCTATGCAAGTCCCAAATTAACATCAAAATAAAAAGTTAATAGAGTGGTAGAACCAGATGGGGAAGCCAGGGGACTGCATCTAGGTTTTTTGTTTATTTTTTCTGTTCGCTGGTCAAAGCAATAATTTCACAGACCCCATTATAAAGCCATGGGTGCGCTCCATTTGGAAGTACCTAGCCTAGTTTCAAAGAAATGCAAGTAAGCAAACACACACATAAATGGGGCGCATGGAGCCTGGAGAACGACACTGGGGGATGGGGTACATTGGGGACGCTGGGGGAGAGACTGAGTACATCAGAGGAGGCCCTCCTAAAGGGGTCGGTCCTAGGAGGAGCCAGAGAGATGCTTGGATCAGGGAGAGGGCACAAGGGAAGGCGCCCTAGGAGCGGCGGGGCCCAAGTCCCAATGGATTAGACCTGGACAAGATCTGGCAACAGCAATGAGTAAGGCTTCCCAAGAACCGAGGATGGGGCATTAGACGGCGCCGGAGGAGGGCTCTCCGGTAGCTAAGAGGGGGTACTGGAGGGCAGCCGAGGACGAGGGCGGTGTTCTCCAGAAGGTAATTGTGCCTCTTGTTTAGAATTGGTAGGCGCCAAGCCCACAGCCGGCACCCCAGGAAAAGCAGCCAAAGACACACCTGCTTGCGGGCTCTCACCAGCTGCACCATCCTACTGTGGTACTTGTCGTTGTTCGCCTTGTTGTACTCGCCTATGGAGAATTCAAGCGCGCGTTGCACGTCCTCCTCCTTGAAGTCAGCATCCTTGAGGCCACCCAGCAGCAGGGGCGGGGACTTGGCTGCGCTTGTTGCATGCGCCGGGCTCAGCATCGCCAGGAGGGCCAACATGGCCAGCAAGAGTAGCTGGGCACGCAGGGCAACGGTCATGGTGGACAGACAGGCGACTTGAGCTAGGAATATCGGGCGTGCGCAGCCGGACGTGCCCTCGGCCGCCTGGGTGGACCTTTATCCCATGGCCAGCGCCCCCTCCGCCCGCCCCTTCCTGGGTGTGCCCTGCAGCCCTTGCCCATCCCTGGCCTTTCCCCATAGCACCTCCTCCTAAGTATTCTTTCACCCCGGGTCCTGCTGTTTGCCTTTCTCCTAGCCCTTCTCTCCTGTTTGTATTGTAAAATCGCAGGAGCTTGGTTTGCATGTAAAAAGACAGTCCAAAAGTGGAGCCTAACGACCAATTAACGTGAATTTGTAATTCAGCTTGTATTTTATTTGCCTTTGCTAATGGCAGTCAGAGTAAAATGCTAAAGGGAGTCTTAAGGGACTTAGCTCTTTTTTTTTTTTAAATTTTGTGTACGTGTACCGTCAAATCAGATCTGACTGGTACAGGAGGATATTGCGCCTCCTTCTCCGGCAGAGCAGTCTGGTGGATTCGAACCGTGTTCCTCTGGGATTGCAGTGCAGTTTCTTGCCACTAGGCCACCAGAGCTCCCCGGGACTTAGCTCTTTAAAGTGCCCTTGTTAGATGCCTGTCAGTTGACTCAGACTTGTAGCAGTTCTCTACAACAGAATGAAACCCTGCCTAATCGGGCACCCTATTCATAATCTCTGCCGTGTTCAAGTTCATTGTTAAATCATTAATCCATTTTATTGAGGCTCTTCCCCTCCTTCGCTAACTTCACTTTTGTAAACATGATATTCTTTTCTAGAAAGTTCTTGATAACATGCCTTGTTTTTAGAATAGCTGATTTCTGGAATGGTTCTGTTGTTTTAGCTATATGGTAAGTCTTATTCGTGAACCTATAGCATTAGTATTTGTGCTCATGCTTATTTTATGATTTGCTATTTAATCAGTCAAGGGAGCTCTGGTGGCTTAGTGACAAGTAACTGTACTGCAGTCTCCAAGCCATGCGGTTCAAATACACCAGATGCTCCTCTGGAAAAGGATGGGTAATCTATGTTTCTGAAAACCCCGCTGGAGGGTTAGCTATGGGTCAGTTCCGACTCTACAGCACACAACAACAACAACATTTGTCTGTCAGTTTGTTGTATTAGGGGAATAATTTGCATGCTACTGGTTATTTTATACTTTTTGTACATACATGCTTGCTGTTTATAATTTGTTATTATGAGGACAATTGTCTGTCAGTTTACTGTACTGGAGTGACTTACACGTTGCTGTAAAACTAGAATCTATGCCATCAGTATTAAAAATACCAACAGAGTCATCGAAGGTTTCAGTGTAGCTTCCAGACTAAAACAAACTAAAAAACTGTATTGGCCTTCCACTACTGAAATCATAGACCTTCAAAAACCTTATGAGTAACAGAGGAACATTGTTTGAAACAATACTGAAAATAAAGCATCACAGACTGGAAGATACTTAAAAAATGAGGAGAAACAGCTGAAAATATCTATTATTAATTGGAACGTGGAATGTATGAAGTATGAATCTAGGAAAATTGGAAGTTGTCAAAAATGAAATAAAATGCATAAACATTTGCACACTAGGCATTAATGATCTGAAATGGATTGCTTTGAAGTAGACAATCACATGATCTATTATGCTGGGAATGACAAAATGAGGATGGTGTTGTATTCATAGTCTAAAAGAACAAAGAACAGTCTAAAAAAAAAAAAAAGAAGAAGAAGATCTATCCTGAAGTACAATTCTGTGATAGGATACTATCCATAAAAACACAAGATTATCTGTTAACACAACCATTAACCAAATATGCACAACCACTAAAGCTAAAGCTAAAGAAATTTAGGAACTCTGGTGGCCTAATGATAAGAAGCTGAGCTGCAATTCCTAAGGCCTGCAGGACAAAACCATAAGCTGCTCTGTGGGATGGGTAATCTCCCAAGCAATTATACTGCCTCTCAAAACCCTCTGAGAAAAACTGGATGAAATATGTTTACGGCATTGAAGTCTATGGGGGAGAGAATAGTCTAAAAGTATTATATTTTAGGGCA
>NW_006400167.1:149360-167630 GCF_000299155.1 Elephantulus edwardii
AGGGGTTTGTGCGGGGAGAAGGGTGCAACAATGAGTGAATGGTATTCCAAAATCTCTGTAGATGTTCATTGAAACGAAAAATAAACAACCTAAATTTAAAAAAAAAAAAAAACAAAAACCTCTGGAGAGTCAGGTATGGACCAGTTCTGACTCTATGTTACACAATAAAAACAACTAACTTTCTGCAGTCTGAAATTGGCTGAACATGCAGTTAGTATTAATTAATTAGTGACTGAAATGCAAAAATCAGAAACCAGAATAGTTGGAAAATATGATCTGGGTGACAGAAATAAAGCTGAATCAATAGCTGAATTTTGTACAACCAATGATTTCTTCGTTGCAAATATCTTCTTTAAAAAAAATCACAACATAAAAGTGACTATACACATTAACCTCACTTGATAGACTACATATAAATCAGATTTAACTACATATCTGGAAAAAGTTGATGAAGTACCTCAAAACAAGTCAAAACAAGGCAAGGGCATGATTGTGGAACAGATCATCAATGACTTGTGATGCAAAAAAGTTGAAGAAAATTGAAACAAGTCCTCAAAAATTAAGTGTAACCTTGAGAGTATGCTACCTGAATTTAAAAAACCACCTCAAGAATAGAGTTGATACATTGAGCACTTATGATTGAAAACCAGATGAGTTGTGGGACGGCATCAAGGATAGAACTAATGAAGAAAAACTTCATTACAAAGGGGAGAAAGAAAAGATCAAATGGATGTCAGAAGAGACTTTGATAATAGTATATCAAGAAATCAATACAAAAGGAAGAAACAGCAGAGTAATAGAGATGAACAGAGGAATTCAAAGGGCAGTTCAAGAAGACAAAGCAAAGTACCAAAACAATATGTGCAAAAGACTGGAGTTATTAAATAAAAAGAAAAGGACTTGCTAGGAATTTCTCAAGTTGAAAGAAATTAAAAACAAATTTAAGCCTTGGGTTGCAATTTTGAAGGATACTACAGGAAAAATATTGAATAATCCAGTAAGCATCAAAAGAAGATGGACCCCTTTGGTTTTGTCCCTACCCATCCTCACCCCTCTGTCCCCACCCCTTCTCTCTTTGAGTCACCATATGTGTTTTACTAGTTATCCTACTATTTTTAAAATAATGATATTATACAGTATTTGTCCTTGTGTGTCTGAGTTAGTTCACTCAGAATAATACTCCTCAGTCTCTCCCAAGCTGTGTAGTATTTTTTCAAAATAATTGCTCATGAGTGCTGTGTAGTATTCGATTGTGTAAATATATCACAATTTCTCAATCCATTCAGTTGTGTTTGGACATTTGACCTGTTTCTATGTTTTTGTGATGGTGAATAATGTTGCTATGAACATTGTTTCCAAATGTTGGGGAGGAAGGGAGGGCCTCTGGCCAGGACAGATGGCCTAAGCCACAGATAAGTGCAAGCCTACCAACGGCCTTTAATACGGGGTAGAGAAAGCTCCCGTGTTTGGCTATACTGGCTTGAGAAAGTTCACCACCTGAAAGATGGCTGCCACATCTGTTGAGCTGGAAATGGTCCGCAGGAGACTGAGGTTCTCCTAACCAATCTGCATGTTCCACGTCTGTAAGCCCACCTTATCCTATCTTCCTGTTTACATGTTTGTATATAAGTGCACTGCAGATCCCAGTAAAATTGAGCTGGATTGATTCTCTGATCCTCTCTCAGAATGGTGTATCTCCATCATGCTTACCGCAATCAGGGTGTCACTGTTAAGTTGCCAGTGAACAGATAGCAACATGTACAGATCTTCATTTGTGTCTCAGGTTTAATATCCTTGAGGTATATTTCTAGTAGTGGAATAGCTGGGTCATACAAAGTTTCTATGCTCAACTTTTTGAGGAAACACCAAACTGCCTTCCACCGTGGTTGTACCATTTTACATTCCCACAAACAGTGTATGAGAGTTCCAATCTCTCCAGATCCTTTCCAACATGTATTGCTTTCCTGCTAAATTTTGCCATTGGTAGTGGGGTAAGATGATATCTAATTGTGGGTTTTTTATTTGCAGCTTTCTTATTGCCATTTATTTTTTGCCCCATGTGTCTGTTGCTCTTCCTAATGTCTTTCTCTGTGAAAATTCTTTCCATGTATTTTGCCCATTTTGTAATTGAGCTATCACCCTTTTTCTTCTGGAGGTCTAGGAGTATTCTGTAAACTTTTGTCATGAGATTATATCTGAGATGGTATTGCCAAATGTTTGTTCCCTGTGAGTAGGTTTTCTTTTCACCCTGCTGAAAAAAGAGTTTGATGAGCACAGAGATTTAATCTTTAGATGGTCCCATTCATCAATTTTATCCTCTTTAGATTGTGTATTTTTGGCTGTATTTGTCAATCTCTTTATACCATAAACTCAGCCTTCTAAGCTTGGTCCTAGTTTGTCTCTTTTTTTTTCTTCACAGTTTATAGCAAGTTTTTATTAACAAGAAAGGCTTCCCTTAATTTACATAACTTATATTTTCAATAGTAACTAGGATAAGATGTTCAATAAGCCCTCGTGTTTTTATTAATTTACTGTCTAGTCCAGTTCTGGCCTCTGAATGCAAATGCTTGCTGTATATTTATATTTTAGCAGGCCAGAGTAAAATTATTAGCTATTTTTAAAAGGTAACTATGTTTGAAATTTTTTTATCATTAGGACATTACATCTTTTCCAGAACAATTTATAGAAATTACACAAAGCAAATGTTATCAAATAACAGTATTCAGCAATGTTTTGTTTAGCTGAAATGTTAGTTTCAGTTGTAAAAAACATCTCTAGGTACAAAAAATAATCAGAAACCTTTGTTGGCTTTAACTTGCTTTTACAAATGTCCTAAGAAATCTTAAGCTAAATATTACTTTCAATACAAAACCCCAATAATTTTTTAATAACTTGGCATCTGATCTCTGTAATTTGTGTACACACATTAGGTCGTCTCTAACTAGATGAGGTTAGTTAACACATTAAAAGTTAATAAAAATAAAGGCAACAACTAATCAATCACCTTGTAACAGAAACAAAGCAACAATTTCAAGTATTGGTGGCATTAGTGCTGACACACTAACACAATGCTCTGCTACAAAGTAGGAGACAAAGACTGGATTGTTTTCTGACTGCAGCTGCCCTGTGGCCACCCCAACAAGGCTTTCCCCTAAAGGAAAGCTACAGCACAATTCAATCAGGTTCAATCCTTGCTTGACAGGAGCCAATCCTTGTGGGTTTCTTCCCCATCATCCTCTACACCCTGCACTGGTGCTGTATTATTAAAAACATTAAGTACCTGGAATTTATACTTCATCAAGAGAGAGTCTGAGTAACTTCCAATGGTGTACAGCTCTTTGTGTAAAGAAAGTTTTGTGGCAATTATGTAAAAAAAGTTATTTAAACAATGTGATATCAGGTATTAGCAGTCACAGAGCCTTGATCTGGACACTAGGTTGTCTCTAAGTTAGGCACACTGGGAAATGCTAAAAGATGTGCCCAGTTGATCCGTGAAGTTTACAGAGCTGCAGAACCTAACCAGCCCACATGTTGTTGTTGTTATGTGCCGTCGAGTTGCCTGGGACTCATAGCGACCCTATGTACAACAGCCCTAAACTCCGCTCTGCCCTGTGCCAATCGCACTGTCTCTGACACTCCCATCCCAATTATCCCAGTCACCAAATCAATCCACCTCATAGAGGGCCTTCCTCTCCTGCGCTGTCATTCCACCCTCCCAAGCATGATGTCCCTCTCTAAGGACCGGTCTCTCCTCACAACATGTCCAAAGTATGTTAGACGGAGCCTAAGAATCCTTGCCCTCAAGGAGCCACCTGGTTTAAACCTTTCCAGGACAAATCTGTTTGTTTTCCTAGCAGTCCATGGTATTCTCAATACTCTTCTCCAGCACCACAGCTCAAAGGCATCAATTCTCCTTCTATCCTCCTTGGTCATTGTCCAACTCTCTGAAGCATAACAGGTGATTGCGAAGACCATGGCCTGTATCAGACACACCTTAGTCTCCAAAGAGATACCTTTGCTCTTCAGCACTTTGGAGAGGTCCCTAACAGCAGACTTTCCCATGGCAATGCGCCTTTTGATTTCCTGGCTGCTGGTGCCAAGACTGTTGACTATGGAGCCAAGCAAACTAAAGCTGTGTACAATCTCAATCTCCTCACCATCCATCCTGATGCTGCCAATTGGTCCAGTGGTGAGAATCTTTGTCTTCTTGACATTGAGCCTCAATCCATATTGGAGGCTGCAGTCCTTGACACTCTGCAGCAGGGGCTTCAGGTCCTCCTCAGTTTCAGCAAGCAGGGTTGTGTCATCCGCATAACACAGATTGTTGATAAATCGTCCACCAATCTTGACCCCACATTTCTCCTCATAGAGCCCAGCCTCCCAGATAATCTGTTCTGCATACAGGTTGAAAAGGTATGGAGATAGGATGCATATAGGTTGAAAAGGTATGGAGATAGGATGCATCCCTGGCGTACGCCCTTCCCAATTTTGAACCATGCAGTGTTCCCCTGCTCTGTTCTGACGACTGCCTCCTGGTCCAAGTATAAGTTTCGCATTAGAACGATCAAGTGTTCTGGGATTCCCATTCTTCTCAGAGTCAGCCACAGTTAACCAGTCCACATAGAGTACACAAAATCAAAAGACTCTGGAAGGCATTACAGATCCAATTAATGAATGGATAATGCTTTTTGACTAAATTACCAAATATTGGCAAACCAATACAGTACTCTTAAACACAACAGAACCCTCTCTTGTTGCAATTATAGCTTATTTTGGTGAAAAGTTTCTCTCGAAAAATCTCACCAAAATACCAAATCAAAACACTGGTTTTAAGAGAATAATTGAGGCAAGTCATTGCTTTTAGAAGTCCCAATTTTTCCCTTTTAAGTGAGTTTCTCGGTAAGTGCTGGCAGCCTGTGGACCGAGTGTCCTGGCCTTAATCATGGCAGAATTCCTACAACCCGGAAGTTTCACCCTTTAATTCTAGGAGACTCAATATGGCATTATCAATTTCAGTGCACTTTTTCAATAATTGTTACCTTCCACAAAAACACTGAATACCTCAGAATTAGACTGTCATCAAACAACACTATTTTTTCAATGATCCCTTAGTTCGAAGCCCTGCCCCTCTTTGTTTTTATCAAAATCACATAGACACTCTCCAGCTTACTTAAAAAAGAAGTCCAGCTGAAAGAGTTGTAGTTCTTAAATAACCAATAAATACACCGCTGGCTTGGAGACTTGGGGCCTGCCACTGTGCTTCGTGCCACTGTCATTTTTCTCCAAACGCTGCCGCTGCCATCGGCGTCCTTATGCTTCCTCTAGCGGAGGCCGTCAATTCTTCAATCTCAGCGTTTAATTTGTTTATTACCCATTCCATGGCCTCTCGACCTTTACTAGCGTTGGAAGAAATGGTACTGGCCATCAGACTTTCAAGGTAGCTGCTGAGGCTGACGCCATTCATGGTGATGATGGCTTCCTGAGTGAGAATCGTTTTGCCCGGGTGCTGAGGATGAGGCTTGTAGATGAGCCTCTATTTCCACGGAGACCATATTTGTAAAGGAAATATTAGTGGATTTCAGTTCCATCATTTTCTCTACTGGGTCAACTACAGAATGCTCCTGCACGTATGTCTTTGTTCGAGCTGCACCGATAAGAGATCGCACCAGAGGGCAGGCCCCACTCCGTGCTCAGAAGCCAAAGTCTGTGCAGCTTGCCTGAGGGGTCCACGTGCCTGTGCAGGAAACATGGCTAAAATATGTGAGATAAAGCTTCAAAATCTTTGTCTCCTAGGAGTACCTTTGTTTCACCCTCTCCAAGACAGACCTGTTTGTTCGCTTGTCAGTCAGTGGTCCAACATCACAACTCAAAGGCATCAATTTTTCAATTTTTAGTCATTTTTCTGTTCTGATGCAATTATGAAGTTATCTGGTCAACTACCATGGGTAAGATCAGGCTCACCTTAGTCTCTAAACTAATATCATTGCTCTTTAGCACTTTTGAGAAATCCCTGACAAAAGATTTCCCTAATATTATTCATATTGTGATTTCCTGACTGTTGGTGCCAAGAATGTTGATTGTGGAGCAGAGTAAGCTGAAATTGTTAACAACCTCAATATCTTTCTCCATCTATCATGATGCTGCCTATTGGCCCAGTGGTGAGAATCTATTTTCTTGATGTTGTGCTTCAATCCATATTGCAGACCACAGCCCTACAGCAAAGACTTCAGGTCCTTCTCAGTTTCAGCAAGCAAGGTTTTGTCATCTGCATAATGCAAGTTATTGGTGAGTCTTCCTCCAATCCTAATCCTAATTCCCTCTTATAAAGCCCAGCCTCCAGAACGATCTGTTCTTCATATAGATTGAAAAGGTATGGTGAGAGGACACTTCCCTGACGCACTCCTTTTCTAATTTTGAACCATGCAGTGTTATATTGCTCTGTTCTGACCACTGGGTTCTGGTCCAAGTATAGGTTACACATGAGCACAATCAAGTGCTCGGGATTTCCATTCTTCTCAAAATTAATCACAATTTGGTGTGATCTACACAGCCTAAATGGCTTTGTCAAGCAGATAGACACTCCTCTGGTACTCTTTACTTTCAGCCAAGGTCCATCTGACATTAATAATAATGACTTTAATGTGATGACCTCTTCTAAATACAGCTTGTATTTCTAGTAGTTCTCTGCCTATGTACTGTTTCAGTCATTTTTGGATAATTGTGACGTCAGCCTAAAAGATGCCTCCTTTTCCTCCATTAGTTAGCAGTCTCTAGTTTACAGCTACCTTAATTGTAGACCCACGATCTAACAAAACAGCATGTTGTGGGAAAGTGAACGAGTGCTTCGCACACTGAGCAGCAACACTTGAGGTGAGCAAAAGTTAGAGCAAACAAGACTTCTGGTGAGAGCAAGACCCTGGTGGTGGAGAGACTGCGGCATTACAGTGGATAGATGGTGGCAAGGTGTAATCTGAGGCTTCTTGTATTTGTGCTGGACACAGTTAAAAGTTTGACTGTTCTTGTCAGACGTTTGAAGGAGAAGCTGACTTACAACTTCTCTGAGACAAATGTCATTGGATGATTTGGATTTGACTGCTGAACTGGAACCAGAGTCTGGGCTTATTGAGGAATTGTCCCTTGGAACTGTTGGGCTGAAGCCTGGACGTGTATTGTGATATTTTCTTTGCCTTCCCCACTTACTTTCCTAATAAACCCCTCTCAGTACCACAACTCTGAGTGAGTATATGAGTCAGCAACAAATAAAACAAACCTCTGCTGTTGGCATGGACCTAGAGGCACCAAGAGTCTGGGTAAAGGCTCGTTATTTGCTTTGTACTTTGGGGAAGAGAAGGGCTAAGCTATTCTTACTACCTTTGGCCCTTTCAGAGAGACACTCATGGCCCTGTGCCCTTATGCCCCATTTTATTCTCTTTAGACAATAATCTTCAGCAAGATAACAGAATCTTGCTTGGTGATATTAGTAATATTGTTTGATAATCTCCACACTCTGTGAGGTCACCTTTTGTTAAAATGGGAATAAATATAGATTGCTTCCTGTCAGCTAGCCAGGTAGTTGTCCTCCAGATTTCTTGACACAATCTGGTGAGTATGTTCATGGCAGCATCTGTTTGTTGAAATATGTCAATTTGGTATTCCATCAAATCTTGGGCCCTCGTTTTTTGTAAATTCCTTCAGAGGAGCTTGAACTTCTTCCTTCATCACCATTGTCTCTTGACCATATGCTGTTTTTGTTGTTGTTGGTTGCTGTCAACTCAAGCATGTCTCATAGTGACCATACAAACAAAAGGCCTGAAGCCTTTCTAGTAGAATTATCATTATTTATTAAAGTTCGTAAAGTTTCCCAAAGCATGTAGTTTAGGAAGTGGATGCCACTCCTGTTTCCAAAACGGTCTTAAACTGGGAGCTCCACCAAACACTGTCCACTCTTGGTAACCGTTATGGCATCTGATGCCCAATGGCACAAGGTTCAGCATCACACCAACACCAGGTTACCTCAGTACAGAACATTGACAGAAGAGTGTTAGACCACTTATAAAAATGTTCCTCCAAAATATAACAACCGGCTTCTAAATACAAAGGCCCTCCTCAAGGTCTTGTTGACTCTAAACAAGAGGCTTAAATAAAAAATAGCCAATATAGTATGTTTTTGTTTTGTCCTATTGAGTCGCCTGTGACCTATAGCAACCCTACGTACATCCGCTCTGAACTCTTCCCTGTCCTGAACCAATCACACCAATTCTGACATATCAGCCCTCATTGTCCCAGTTACTGTATCAATCTATTTCATCGAGGATATTCCTCTCTGGTATTGTCCCTCCACCCTTCCAAGAATGATGTCCTTCTCCAAAAACCGGTCTCTCCTGGCCATGTAGCTTCAAAATCCTAGTCTCCAAGGAGAGACTTGATTTCACCCTTTTTAAGCATACCTTTTTGTTTTCCTGGCAGTCCATGATATGTTAAAGACTTCTCCAGCACCACAACTCGAAGGCTTCTGTCATCCTTAGTCATTGTCCAGCTCTCTGAAGCATAATAAGTAATTGTGAAGACCATGACCTGGTTTAGGTGCACCTTTGTATCTAGACAGACATCATGGCTTTTCAGCACTCTTAAGAGGTCCCTGACAGCAGGTTTTCCCAATACAATTAATCTTTTATCATACACTGTTTCATTAAATTCTTCAGTGTCAGCCAATTCTTTTTGGTACAGTGACTTTGTACTCCTTCCATTTTAATTTGATGCTTCCTGGACCATCAATATTCTGCCCATAGCATCATTAAATATTGCCATTCAAGGCTTGAATTTGTTCTTCAGGTTTTTCAGCTTAAGAAATGTTGAGTGAGTTCATCCCTTTTAATTTTCTGACTCTAGCTCTTTGTACATTTTGTTATAATATTTTGCTTTGTCTTCCCTAGCTGCCCTTTGAAATATTTTTTTCAGCTCCTTAACATCTTGATTTCTTCCCTTTGCTTTGGCTTCTCAGTGCTCTAGTGCAATATTCAGAACCTCTCCTGATATCCATCTCATTTTTTCCCTTCCACATCTATCTTTATAGTGACCTTTTGCATGATATTCTTGATATCCTCTCAAAGCTCATCTGCTCTTCTTTCATTAGTGTTCAAGACCTCAAACCTGTTGCTAATTTTTTTTCTAAAAAAAATCAGATAGCATAGACTCAATGTCAAATTTTGGTTCTTATGAATTTGTTTTAATTTTATTTAAATTCAGTTTGAACTTGTATATGAGTAGTTGATGATCTGTTGTTCCATAATCAACACAGGCCTGGTTTTCATGGCTGCTATTGAGCTTCCACAATGATTCTTTCACAGATGTAATCTATCTGATTTCTGTACATATCATCAGGTGAATTCCATGTATATAATAACCATTTATGCTTCTCATAAAAGATATTTGCAATGAATAAATCATTGAATGTACAAAATTCTATGATTCTATCTCCAGCATCATTTTTGTCACCAAGTCCATATTTTCTGACTATTGAAATCTTCTTCCCTGTTCTCAACTTTTGCATTCTAGTCACTCATTATTATTAATGCCTCTTGGTTGCATGTTTGATTGATTTCTGATTGTTGGTAAAAATCTTTTATTTCCTCCTCTTTTGCTCTAGTTGTTGGCACATTTATTTGAATGATATTGGTATTAACAGTTCTCCCTTGTATTTTTTAAATATTATCCTATAGCTCACAACACTGTATTTCAAGATGAATCTAGAAATAGTCTTTTAAAATATTAAGGCTACCTCAGCTTTTTCCTCACCTTTTCATTTTCAGCATAATAGTAGATCATATACGATTCTCTGACTCAAATTTGCCCTATGCCAATTATGCTATAGAGAAACCTATATTTAGACCAAGAAGTATAAAATATATGAAGACCAAATAAAATATAAAAAGACCAAATATAAAAAGGAAACATGCATGGTTTCAAATAAGGAAAGTTGTGTGACATGGTTGTATCTTTCTTGTATCTATTTAATCAGTATACTAAGCAAATCATCTAAGACATTGGACAATATTAAGGGGGGAAAAAGTGACATCAGGATTGGAAAAAGAATTATCAAACAAGCTGAATTATGCGGAGGGCAAAATCTTGCTACTAAAAATGAAGAAACATGAAATACTTGCTTCAGAATATTAAAGACTGTAAATGTCAATAAATATTTAACCACACCTGCAGGCTGAGGGCTAGTGTGTTTTGAATCTCCGTTCAAGCTGGACCTTAGGATGGCCTCTCGCATCCTGAGGAGAGACGCATATAGAATGCTCAGGGCTCTAATAGCCTTTTTTCCATCCTAAATGGGTGTCAAGAGAGGAGACTAGACAGATGAATTGGGGGTCTCTGACCCAGAGTCCTTCAGCATTTGGGTGAGCTGGAATTTTAAAATACTGTAGGGCTCGAAGGCCACAGGCCCAAGGGCCAAATTTTAATTTATTTTGAATAAACACTCTTTCAAGTGGTAGAGAAGAGGTATTTCTAATTACTCTCTTGAAATAATACAGAGTTGCTGCAGTGATGAACAACTGGGCCATAAGTGTGTCAAACACTGTAATTGACTGTCCATCATAGGCACTTTTAGTTGGAGCTGCAAGATTGAGACAGGTTTGGAAGCAGAACTGGTATTCACTTTCTAAACTACATACCTATGGAAAGTGTAAAACCTTAGAGAAATGATGATATTTATAGAAATGCTTCAGGCCTTTCTTAATCTTCTATTTATATATGTATCCTTCTCTCATTTGAACTCAGTCTATATGGTGGACAAATTATCAAAGAAGTTAAACTCTATTAATGAACATGTGGCATCAAATAGGAGGAGATTGAAGAAGCAGCTGAATGCTCCCATATGGACATTTATGGGTGGATAACCCAGGTCTGGGATAATCGGAATGGGAGTGTCAGAGACAGTGCGATTGGCACAGGACAGAGCAGAGTTTAGGGCTGTTGTACATAGGGTCGCTATGAGTCGCAAGCGACTAGACGGCACACAACAACAACAACCACCCAGGTCTGTCCATTTGCTGTTACCGAGGTAACTCCTATTTGCAGTGATGCTAAACAGTCTGACAGTGATATGTCAAATACAACAGATTCCCTATGGTGGACAGTGTTTGGTGGAGATCCCTGATTAAAATAAGCTTGGAAGCAGGAATGACACTCATTTCTGAAATAGCTTGCCTCCAGTAACTCTACGAACCTGGAGAAAGGATGAAAGTTATACAAGTTTTCAGGTCTTTTATTTATTGGGTCACTATGGGTTGCCTACTACTTGATGTTACTTAACAACAAGAATAACAACAACATTGAGAGAGCTCAGTTTGCTTAATGGACAAAAAGTGACTGGACCAAACCAAAGGTGGATGACTTTCATCCGTGGCCCTCAGACCTGTTTTTTATTGTTTTTGGTAAAATGTTCTTCTAGGAAGGATAGCCCTGGTCTGTTCATTTGTTGCACCAATCATGTACTCATGATTGCTATGAAGCTAAACACTGTAACATTGATATGTCAAATGTGATAATTGTTCCCCATGGTGGACAATGTTTGATGAAGGTCCCCAATAAAAACAAACTTGGAAAGAGGAGTGGCATTCACTTCCAGAATAACTTATCTCCAGAAACCCTATAAACCTGGAGAAAGGATGAAAATTATACAGAGTTCAGGTCTTTCTTTCATAGGGTTGCTATGAGTAGCCTACAACTTGATGACACTTAAAAATAACAACAACAACGAAAGAGCCCAGTTGGCCTAGTAAACAGAAAGCGATGCTACCAAACCAAAGGTGGGTGACTTTAATCCATGGAATTCGGCCTGTAGCTAAATTTTTGTATTAAATATTCTTATAGGTAGGACAAAGATTCTCACCACTGGACCAATTGGCAGCATCAGGATGCATGGTGAAGAGATTGAGATTGTTAACAACTTTTGTCTGCTTGGCTCCACGGTCAACACTCTTGGCACCAGTAGCCAGGAAATCAAAAAACATATTGCGATGGGAAAGTCTGATGTTAGGGACCTCTCCAGAGTACTGAAGAGCAATGGTGTCACTCTTGAGACTACGGTGCATCGGATACAGGCTATGGTCTTTGCAATCACTTGTTATGCATCAGAGAGTTTGACAATGACTAAGGAGGATAGCAGGAGAATTGATGCCTTTGAGCTGTGGTGCTGGAGAAGAGTATTGCATGTACCCTGGACTGCCAAGAAAACAAATGGACTCCATCCTGGAGAGGGTTAAATCAGGCTGCTCCTTGGAGGTGAGGATTCTGAGGCTTCGTCTGACATACTTTGGTCATGTTGTAAGGAGGGAGAGGTCTTTGGAGAGGGACATCATGCTTGGGTGGGTGGAGGGACGATGCAGAAGGGGAAGACCCTCTATAAGGTGGATTGATTCAGTGACTGGGGTAATCAGGATGGGTGTGTCAGAGGCAGTGAGATTGACACAGGATAGAGCAGGGTTTAGGGCTGTTGTACATAGGGTCTCTAGGAGTCGTAAGCGACTTGATGGTACATAACCACAACAACAACAATATAGGTAAGATAATCCTTGTCTCTAGATTTATTATACCAGGGCAACTTGTGATTGCTGTGATGCTGAACACTGTGACACTGATTTGTCAAATGTGATAATGGTCCCCCATGGTGGACAGTGTTTGGTGGAGGTCCTCAATTAAAACAAGCTTGGAGGCAGGAGTGGCATTCACTTCTGAAAAAGCTTGCCTCTGGAAACCCTATGGACCTAGAAAAAGGATGAAAGTTATACCAGTGTTCAGTTCTTTAATTCATAGAGTTGCTGAGTTGCCTACAACGCGATGGCACTTGACAAGAAGAACAAAAATAACAACAATGAGAGAATTCAGTAGACCTGATGGACAAAAAGTGATACTACCAAACCAAAGGTGGGTGACTCTTATCAGTGGCCCTCAAGCCTGTTTTGCATTGTTTTTAGTCATACATTCTTCTAGGTCAGATAGCCCTGGTCTATTTGCTGTACCAAGGTAACTTGTGGTTGCTATCATGCTAACACTGTGACATTGATATGTCAAATGTGATAATGGTTCCCCATGGAGAACAGTGTTTGGTTGAAGTTCCTGATTAAAACAAGCTTGGAAGCAGGAGTGAAATTCACTTCCGAAAGAGCTTGCCAATGAAAATACTATGGACCTAGAAAAAGGATGAAAGTGATACAAGTGTTCAGATCTTTTGTTCATGGGATCACTATGAGTTGCCTACAACTCTACAGAACTTAATAGTAACAACAAAAACAACATAGAGAGACCTTAGTTGGCCTAGTACACAGAAAGTGATGCTACCAAGCTTTGGCTTTGGTGGGTGACTTTCATAGGCAGCACTGAGGCCTGTTTTAATGGTTTTTGACCAAACACTCTTCTAAATCAGAGAGCCCTGGTATGTCTATTTGCTGTACCGAGATAACTCAAGGTTTCTGTGATGCTAAACACAGCCACACTGATAAGTTAAATGTGATAAAGGTTCCCCATGGTGGACAGTATTTGGTGAAGGTCCCCGATTAAAACAAGTTTGGAACACTTCCAAAGTACAAGTGTTTAGTCATTCATAGAATTATCATTAGTCAACTAGAACTTGTAAGTATTTAAAAACAACAACAAGAGAGCTCAGTAGTTCTAGTGGACAGAAAGTGATGCTACCAAGCCAAAGGTGGGTAACTACTATCAGTGGCCCTCAGGCCAGTTTTCAATTGTTTTGGTCAAACATTCTTCTAAGTTGGATAGTCCTGGTCTGTCTATTTGCTATACTGAGGTAATTCATATTTGCTGTCACGCTAAACACTGTGACATAGATATGTCAAATGTTATAATATTTTGTGGACCATCTTTGGAGGAGGTCCCTGATAAAAACAAACTTGGAAGCAGGAATGCCATTCACTTCTGAAATAGCTTGCCTCTGGAAAACCTATGAACCTGAAGAAAGAATGAAAGTTACTCAAGTATTCAGGTCTTTCATTCATAGGGTTGCTATGAGTCACCTACAACTCGATGGCACTTAAAAACGACAGCAACAACAACAAAAAACCCACCAACAACAAAGAGCTTAGTGGATCTAGTGCACAATAAGTGTTGCTACCAAGCCAAAGATGGATGTCTTTAATCTGAGGCAACAGGCCTGTTTTTAATTGATTTTGGTGAAATATTCTTCCGGAAGAGATATTCATAATGTGTCCATTTGCTGTACCAAGGTAACTTGTAGTTGCTGTGATGCTAACCACTGTGCCACTAATATGTCAAATGTCATGGTGGACAGTGTTTAGTGGAGGTCCCTGGTTAAAGCACCTTGGAAGCAGAAGTGGCATTCACTTCCAAAATAGCTTGTCCCCGGAAACCCTATGAACTTGGAGAAAGGATTAAATGTAAAAATTCTTCAGGTCTTTTGTTTATAGGGTTACTATGAGTCGCCTAAAATTGACAGCACTTAACAATAACAACAAATAAGAACAACAACAAGAGAGATCAGTTGGCCTAGTGGACAGAAAGTGTTGCTACCCAGCCAAGGTTGAGTGACTTTAATCTGAGCTCTCAGGCCTGTTTTAAATTGTTTTCCATCATACATTCTTCTAGGTCAGATTGCCCTGGTCTGTCCTTTTGCTGTACCAAGGTAACTCGTGGTTGGTATAATGCTAAAAACTGTGATACTGTTATATCAAATGCGGTAATGGTTCCCTATGGTGAACAGTGTTTGTTGGAGGTCCCCAATTAAAACAAGCTTGGAAGAAGGAGTGGTGTTCACTTCCAAAATTGCTTGCCTCTGTAAACCCTATGACCTGGAGAAAGGGTGAAAGTTATACAAGTGTTCAGGTCTATCATTCATAGGGTCACTATGAGTCACCTACAATTTGACAGCACTTAACAACAACAACAGGAAGAGGACTCAGTCGGCCTAGTGGATAGAAAGTGTCTCTATATCCAATTCTGAAGGAACTTGCCTCCAGGAACCCCTATGAACCTGGAAAAAGGATGGAAGTTATACAAGTGTTCAGGTCTTTCATTCATAGGGTCACCATGACTCGACACTTAACCATAACAACAGCCTTCAATGCAGATTACATTTAAACATCACAAAAATAAAAATCTACACTGCTAAGCCAATAGGATCATCAAGATAAATTAAGATTGAAATTTAAGTTTACTTGGATGCACAATCAACATCCATGGGAGCAACAGTCAAGAAATAAGTTTGATACCTTGGTGAAACTTTCTCTCAAGGATCTCTCCAAAGTTCTAAAGAGCAAGGATATCTGTTTGAAAATTAATATGAGCCTGATCTTAGTAATGGTCTTTTCCATTCCTTCCATGCTCATATTAAAGTTGGACCATGGATAAAGATTACAGAAGTAGAATCTACTGAAAGTTTCATGGACTCCCAAAATAATAAACAAATCTGTCTGGACAAAGTGCTCCTTAGTGTGCTCCTTAGAGGCAAGGATGGTGAAACTTTTTATCACATACTGTGGGCACGTTCTCAGAAGAGGGCAGTCCTTAGAGCAAGAAACTGTGCTGTAGAGTCAAAGATGTAGTGTCAAAGAAAGATAGGAGGAAGACTCCCCAACAAGATGCATTGATGCCATGATTATAACAATAGGTGGAGTATATCAGGGATTGTGAGAATGGTGCAAGATAGTTTCAGATCTGTTAATTTCAGATGTGTTATTCATAGACTCATAATATTTGCTTTGTGTTTTTCCCTTTGAAGACTTTCCATATTACCCTGTAAGACTTTCTTACTCTTTGCTTACACTTTCTCAATTCTATCAAGCCTGCCTTGGTGGCACATTAATTTAAAGAAAATGGATTGTTGTATGTTAAGAAAGGTGTTTTAATGCTTGTTAGGGTGGAAAATATCACTTCAAGATCATTTAAGATCTATCTCAGGTGCCCCAGTGAACCCATTGCTGTTTTCATATAGTGGACATTGGCATGCAAGTACCAATGGACTCTAGGTGGCCACTTATGGGGACAAAATTACTCGTCCAGTCATGGGACAAGGGTTGTAAGGGTAGGTCTGAGGGAGATCTCTAGGAATTTATAGTTGAACTAACTATAAGAAATAACTTGAAAATTTGGTGACTACTTCTGTGTGTTGCTTTGTTAATGTTGCGCTAAATGTTGTTATCCTATTTCTAATGGTCACAAAATAGAAAATCATAAGTGAAAACACAGGTGGAGACCTTAATGAGACTTGGTTTTCACAAGTATTTGCTATGCATCAGAGAGCTGGACCAATTGATGCCTTTGAGTTGTGGTGCAGGAGAAAAGTAGTGAGCATACTATGGACTGCCAAGAGAACTAACAGATCTGTCCTACAGAGGGTGAAACCAACCTTCTCCTTGGAGGTAAGGATTTTGAGACTCCATCTCACATACTTTTGGCATGTAGCCAGGAGAGATCAGTCTTTGGAGAAAGATATCATGCTTGGAAGGGTGGAGGAACAGGGCAGGAGAAGAAGCCCCCAGATGAGATGGGTTGACCCAATAACTGGAGTAATGAGGGTAAGTTTGTCACGATAGAGTAGAGTTCATAGCTATTGTGTATAGGATTGCCATGAGTCATAATCAATGTAACAAGAAGTGAAAACACAGAAACCTGATGAGACTTGAAACTTGAATTTTTCTCACTTCAGATGGTGTCTGCTGGATCAGACCTGTGATAGATCAACAACAACAAAAAAAATCAGTCTTGAAGATTTCATTTTAACTTGAGAAGATCATTCCATCTGGATTTCTTCTCCCCCACACACACCCCCATGCTCTCTTATGAGGTTCTGAAGTATTCGAGTTAGCTTAATTGACTGCATCTTAGCCCAGAAGTCAGCCCATTTCTCATAAACAGCTTGCATCCCCTAAGTAGGCCACTTAGAGTTAGCTCAATATAGAAAGCAAAACTGAGAATTCTGTGAAACCACAAGGCAGGGTATTTCCTGTTTTCGTAGGGGAGCTGTTAACTTGTCAGGATGCTATCTGCTTTTGTAATTGGCTTACTCTCCAAAGGAGGGTCAATATGTTCCAGAACAAGGCCTAATAGTAACCCACTTGTTTGTGGGGTTTTGTTTTGGGTTCCCCCCCCCCTTTATAAGGCTTGATTGTGAATTCATTCAGAGCCAAGGGTCTTTAGAGTATGAGCTCACCCTTGGCTCCAAGATTCATAATTTGATACTCAGGGTGTGGTACTTCTTAAACACTGAACAGGGTAGAACATTTGGAGGCCCCAGCAAGATCTTCTTGCCACTCAGGGATTAGCCTCACTCTTGGGCTCCTCAGTGTTGTGAGAAGAAATTGGGGAAGCACATCCTGAGATGTTCCAGGGCCCAATATCTCTCACTGCTTCTGGAGGCTCCAGGAATGACTGCTGATTTTTCCTCAACTAAAATTGGATTAATCCCCAGGGCTCTCCTAGGAGGTAAGCATCTTTAGTTTCTTATAATTGAAGTTGGGAATCTTCACCCTGGTGAGGGTCTTTCCCAAGATTGTCTCTGAATGGTCTGGATGCTGACAGAGATACTTCCTAGTTGGTTGTCACATGAGTGAGGTTTCTTCTAGCTCTATGTCTGGTCAACCCTGCTGCTCTGTCCCTGCTATTTGCGTCTTTACTTCTTCTGCTGACTTTCAGATTCTCTTCTGACTTCTGAAATAAGGTTCATTACCAATCAGTTTGGTTTCCCTCAAAAGGAATGTCCTTTTAATCTTGGCCAGCCTTTGCTTTCCCTTTCCTTTTCTAGTTATTTGCCTTGTTCTTGTAGCATGTCAGCCATGAGTATTCTTGTTTCTTCTCTTCACTGGAGATACTTTTTCTCTGCCACCTTTTCTGTCACAGCCTGGTTTTTCCTCATTAGGTGGACTCCCTCCTCATCCCTGACTATTGAGAAAATTATGTATAAGGACTTTTATTTCAGTTGCATGTGATCCATCATCTAAATTCATGTCCATTCTTGCAGTCTCATTAGTTTTCTGTCTCTCTCAGTCTCTTCTTGGAATCTTTCTGAACCAAGCTCTTCCTAGTTTTCCCTGGTCTTTGCTTGATCTAGCTTTACTTCCCCTTTTGGGGCCCTTGAGAGACCTGGCCTCTTGGGAACTTAATGTCTTCGAGGAGTGGCACCACCAACGTTATATAGATTGTTGTTGTTGTTATGTGCCATCGAGTCGTTTCCGACTCATAGCGACCCTCTGCACAACAGCTCTAAACCCTGCTCTATCCTGCGCCAACCAC